>NC_140216.1:37917351-37994851 GCF_951802725.1 Rutilus rutilus | reverse complement strand
TGCACAGCTCTACCCAAAGGGAGTTTATGTTTGTTGTAAATAAGGGTGTATTTTTTTCTTTTGCACAATGCTGTGAACACATTAGAATTGCAAAGAGCATATGCAGTAAAAATGTGAAACATACATATTCAGTGTCTTGTACTCAGTTACCTCACTAAATACAGTAATGTGTAACTTTACTGTATTTTTCAAATGGCTGTGCAAATAGTATGTAGTGCTGTCTTGGGCATTTTCAGGTGTCACCAGGATCTGACTTTTTTGCATTGGAAAACATTTACAGAGTAAACTGTCATAATGACAACATGACAAAGCCATTTGACTATCTTGTTCATAAACAATGGTGTCAGGACTTTTCATCTTGATGACACTGACACTTTCATTGACATGAATACTTGCTTTTGAGGAATGAACTATCCATTTTGAGCAAGTGACACGCTTTTGCAGGTTATCAACTAGGTTTTGCAGTTTGTACTAATTGTTTTGAGAACTGCATTAACTGTTGTGCAAATGTAAATAGTGATGTGAGAAATGCACCAAAGCGACTGAGAAAAACTGTAATTATACTCATATTTGTAAAACATTTTTAATTATTCCTTTCTGGTGTAAACCTACAATCCGGCAAAAATAAACATTTAAAATAAAGAATTTTCTGCCTGTAAAACATTCCAAAGTTATTGATGACTCGCACTCAGGTCAGAGATTTTTACTGTATGCAAATATTTGTCTAATGCTAAAATGCAGAATGAGAGAAATCCTCCTCCTTATATCAAACTATATATCAAAAAGCAAAAAAAAGTGAATTAAACGTTTTTAGCTATTTAAAAAGGTCATTTTATATGTTTCGACCCAATTTCATGTTTTAATAGGAAATACATCAAATCTGAGCACACATCTGTTCACGGTATTTGTAACAGTATCAGTTGGTCAATAGTTATTTAATCAATATTAAATGTGTATTTCATTAGGGAATTTGGAGGAAAGAATAATCACAAATCTCTCTGATATCTCAGATGTTTCTCCTAGAGAAATAAGATTAAATGGAGACATTTCCAAAACTATCTCCTAGCTCTAGAGTTTCAGAGGAAATCTCAACAACGTCTCAAACTGTGCTCAGACAGCTCAAATTTGATAGTTTATAATGTGACGTTAATAAGCTGGGAATTGTACACACCAGATTAATCACAAAGAAAGGCACCAAATTCTAACTGTCTACAAGCAAAGACACTTTTTATCTGCGAAGTCAAGGTCCAGATCTCTCTATTCTGTGCATTTTGACCTAAATGCCGTTTTGCAGATAGAAAATCAAAGTCTGTGTTTGTTGACTGATGAAGGTTTGGGAAACAGCAGAATGTGTCCGAATCTCCCTTTGAAATCGTCCTGCTAATGCTTTTACTGAGATTAAACCTCTGAGAGAAACAGGTGAAGAGAAGACAAGAACATGAGGCAGACCCGTCTGAAAGAGTGTAAACGGATAAGAGGAAAGATCAAACAGAAGAAAAACACTCAGTGACAGAAAGATTGTCCACAGGAGCTTGAGGAAAAGCAGTCTGACACGAGCAGAGAGACACTGAGAGAGAGATAGAGAGATTCAAAGGGTCATCGGGAGAGGGAACCTCAGCAAACCTGGCAGGATCTCGGCCAGCTCATATTTTAACACGAGATCAAAAGAAAGAAATCGAGAAATTTAATAAAATTGTAATTCAAAATAATATAAATAAATAAATAAAAGAAAATAATAATATATATATATATATTGCAATGTGACATTATTGTGACAGTTAACTGTATTTCTCCACAAATGATCATTTTCATATCTATTGCTTCAATTATAAAGTATTTATATAAATTTATTTTGATTGATTTTAATTAGGCTACAATAATAAAATAAAATGAATTACATTACAAAAAGTTAAATTTAATTTATATTTATAATAGTACGATTGATTTAATTTGAATATTTTTTAACAAATTACAGTTGTGAGAATGAGAATTTTCATTGCTCCAATATAAGAAATTTCAATATATATATATATATGGCTTCAATCATAAAGTACAAAAATGTGTCCTGAATTTAATTCATGTTGATTTTAATTTAAATTACAATAATAAATAAAAGTAAATAAAATAGTAAATAAAATAATATAGTAAATAAAATAAATTACAATATAATTCATATTTTTCATCTAATTTTAATTTATTTACTGTAAAATAGATTACAATACTGATCATTTTTCTTGTTGAAGTAAAAAAAAAAAAAATGTTTGCATTAAAGTAAAAATAATGCAAAAAATATTATTATTATCAAAAAATAGTGTTTTTTTCTCGTCTCAACATTTCTCATGTTACACCAGTAATATTTTTTCACAGTCACAGTCATGAGAATTTAGTAGGATGAAATGTGCTTAATTTCCTTTCAGGCTTCCTTTTCTTGACGTTAAAACCTAGTTGCCTGGTCCTTTCTTTTGGTTTTGTGGTGAAATACGAGCTGGTCGTTTTCTTCATGCGACTCACCCATGCAGAGATAAATGAAAGGAGAGAGAGAGTGTGCAGGGAAGAGATGAAGGCAGACAGCTGTGTTTTTGTGTTGCTATTTTGAGCGTCTGGCCGCTGCTCTACTCCCCTGGTCTGGCCCGGCCTATTTCTGTCCTGGGCTGGTCCTGCTGCTATTCTTGGCACCTAAGCGAGAGAAAGAGAGAGAGAGAGAGAGAGCGCGCGGTTAGGAAGAGTAACAGAGAGAGAAAGCGTGAGACAGACAGAGAGAGAGTTTCCTGTACAGAGGTTGAGAGGCAGGAACAGAGCTGACGTTCTCACCTGTGACGTCTCCTCACTGATCTACCTGATGAAACTCAGCAGGGACGGCTAGAAGAAAACCACAGAAGAGACCCGGAAACAGCAGAACCCCTCTGCAAGAGAGAGACGGATCAAAGGAGAGGAAGCCGGGACGCTGAGACCGAGGTCTGAAGCTCAAGTTATGCTGCAGACCATTTATGAAGCTGACTCCAGCATCACTGCAGAGTGGAGGAGGAGAAGCCTGGACACACACGCCGCAGCCATCGGGTCAGGTACAACACTTGAACACACACATCCCAGAGCACGCTTACTTACATGAGCAACATAATCTCAGATGTTTCTCTGAGAATTCCATCATTGGAACTTTAAATTGATGTTTCTCTGAGAATTCCATCATTGGAACTTTAAATTGATGTTTCTCTGAGAATTCCATCATTGGAATTCCAAGAGACAAATGTGTTGTTGATGTTCAGTATCGAGATATTTTGTCAAGTGAAAACCTCAGACGCACGTGGTTAGTCTTCATTTGCTCTCCATTAGATCTGTCTATAATGCATATGATTTGCTTAGTAATTTTACTTTGATGTTTTTAATAAAAATTTTTTTTTTTTTGAGAAATTTATCACAATTTTGTGAGTTTATGCTTAAAACAAGAACAAAATCTGCCAGTGGGTTAAGAAAAGTAAAACCAGTTTTCACCAGTTGAACACCATTGGCAGATATTTGTTCTTGTTTTAAATGGGCTATATGTAGGCTAATAATTTTTATGCATTCATCGTTTTTTTATTGCCAATGTGTGAACAGCTTGTAATGAAACTTAAAAACGAGACATCTTGTGACGCGGGACGTTTTTGCCGGGAAAATCAAAAGGATGCGAGCCTCTCTTCCATTATGTGACACATGAAACGAATGCTTATCCAATGTTCAGATCAGGATAATGAAAGAGCCATTCTTGTACTGTAATGTCAAAGTGCCATGTTTCATTACCTCATCTGTCGACATGATGCCTGTGAACTGCAGAACTTGAGCAAACATGTCCACATCGCAGATGCTCTTTGCTGTTTTCTCACCGCTGTCATTTTTATTGTGTGTTTATTTTGTCACTGAGAGGAAAGAATGTATTTGTATCTCAGAATGTATTTACATCTAAACACCGCTGTCTGCAGCATGGACGGCGTCAGGGTGTTCGTTAACAGTAGGCCTGTATTGCTGCAAAGGTATTTCCAACGTATTTTTACTTCTAAGCGAAGAACGAAAAATAACTTCGCCGTGACGCGAGTGTATCAGGGCTTTAATCACGACCAGTGTCTTGTGCGGAATGTGCGCGTTCACTAGCAGTAAGTGGCTGTCTGCAGTTCACTTAACGGCCACCGGTGTCGCTAATAACAAGGGTTTCTGAACTCTACAGCCGATTTAAGTATAAATTCGCTTTTCCCCCCTTTTAATTGTAAAAGTAAATGTGTCTTAATTAAAGAAATGTTTAGATAATTGTCAGTAATACTGAGAAAGACAATCCTTTTCTGCAGTGTACCAGAAACAACTGAGATATTAAGGAGATGACCAGGTAGGCCTGGCTGTCACATGTGAGGACGAGCTCTGATAGCCTAAATTGTGTTGCTCAAATGTCGCTACACACAAATA
Source organism: Rutilus rutilus (assembly GCF_951802725.1). Lineage (NCBI taxonomy): Eukaryota > Metazoa > Chordata > Actinopteri > Cypriniformes > Leuciscidae > Rutilus > Rutilus rutilus. The sequence goes on along the minus strand of NC_140216.1, from coordinate 37,990,420 downwards.
GTTGTCATATAGTAAGAGTATAGAGCTTTAAAATGACTGTGAGAAGCAGCTCAGGTCATGTGCTTTTGGGAGAAGTCGATGAGAAGTGTTTGAGTTCATATCGAGATCTCTGCAGTATTCTGTTTCTGTTTCTATCTTGTGTGATGAGAGTTATTGAGAGTTTGACGTCACACTATTCGCAGATGATTCAACAGCTCTTGACCAGGTCAAATCTATATTGAGATGTCAGATAGTTTCATATGTCACATAATAATCCATTGTTTAATTTAACAAAAGCAAATGACTCACATCAAATGATTCGCATCATGTTTCCTCATGACTCTGTTGTATATAAACACCAGACACACTCATCTGTTAGTCAGGCCCTTTACAGCTAAAATCCAGCAGCAGGTTGCAGATCTCAGATCAATAGTGTCCTCATTTATTTCATGAAGAGGGACTAAAACAAGTCCTTTTTGCTTTGTTTTGGCAAGCTATGTTTCTTACTGAATACTGTGCAGTATACTGCATTTTGCCTATGCGCTGCGGAATTAAAGTATATGAATTGTGCAATGATAAACATTTGAATCAGTTGCATGCTAAAGTGTTGTCACATTACCTCAATTATTTGCACATTGAGTGCCATCCAGCATTTTTATTCCAAGTATTTATGCAAAATGTTTGTCTTGTTTTCCAGTACAAATATCTAACATTCCTAAATCAAGATTTACTTGAGAGTCAAAATGGCTTAAGATATTAATATCTTATGTAATTTTCCTTCTCAAGTAAATCTTGATTCAATACGTTTTAGATATTTATACTGGAAAACAATTTTTTTTGCGGTGAGAGCAGTACAGTATGCATCCAAACAGAGCTATTAATCTACCAGGTTGGTAACTCTATGAGTTAGCAGCGTAAGTAAGAGTTCAACAGTGCAACTCCTGTTTTTAGCATGTGTGTCGACTGAGGAGAATGTTTCTCTTAGACACCTGAAGTCGTTCTGCAGGGCATGAGAGCTCGTCCAAGTGTGTGCCTGCGTCCCATTTAGCATATTTATACTATGCACTAAATGTACTTGGCTGGTGATGAGAAAGTGCACACTAAGAAGGTAAAATTGATAGCACAACCCCCATCGTCACACACTGTTTGCATACGCATAAAAGCGCGAAATGTCTTAACCAAATTCATTCCTTTTGAACTTGCATTGCAAAGCTGATTTTTCAGCATCATTTCTCCAGTCTTCAGTGTCACATGATCCTTCAGAAATCATTCTAATATGATGATTTGCTGCTCAAGAAACATTTGATAAATATGTAGTTGTACTGCTTCATATTTTTTTGTGCAAACTGCTACCAAGGATCTTTTAATAAATAGAAAGTTCAAAAGAACAGCATTTATTCGAAATAGAAATCTTTTGTAACGTTCTTTACTGTCACTTGCTGAATAATAGTGAATATCAATAGATTTTCCAAGCAGAATCTAATGCTGTCAAGTGAAATCAGTGTTTAGCAGGTGGATGCGTGTTTACTTCATGCTTGATTTGTCGTTTCTGAGAAACATCTTTTGACAGTGTTGTGCTCAGGTGTGTTTGTGAGCGGCGTCCCGCTTTAGGAATGGCGTGAGAGGGCAGTTATTTACCCCTCTGCGCTCCCTTACTGCCCGCGGCTGCATGGTGAATGTTCTGGCCTCTTGACTTCAAGCCTGACTATTCTTAGCCACCGTATTTTAGGCTTAAGGCATTAGGATGCTAAGATTAGGCCTGGTTATCGTTCCGTCTGAGCTAACTCCTCACGTAACTACATACCGGAAGGCTTTATTTATAACGCACGCTGTTTTTTTAATGACAGCAGGAGAAACAAACGATGAGATGTTTCTGAAGTGAAGGTTTTGAGAGTCAGAGAGTTGTCTCATGGGTGTCTTTTATTGCGTTCAGAGCACATGCCGCAGTATTTTTGGTGTCGATTGACACCTTTGGCCAGTGTTGTGGTTCTGTTTTGGTGGCCTGTGCTTTTTGTGGTTTGTGTATTCTGGGCCGGGGGCCCGGTGGAGTCTCTGTGGCAAGAGATGGTTTCACAACGAGGCGGTTTTTATTTCATCGCCAGAACGTGGACGTGATGCTGATATTCTGAGTCGAATGCAACCGTCCCCTATTGCATGGTTAGCCCCATAACCTACCAACAAAGAATAACTGTGTGTGACCAGAGGGAGGTTTTATTGCACCGAAGTATAGAGTATTTAGAGTATAGAGCTACAGTGCAGTATCAAATGAATGTGGAGGGCAGCTCATATTGTTTGATCATTGAAGATTGAGTTCATATTAAGATCCCAGACTGTGATATCTTGTCAAACCCCAGCACATCATTGAGATCTCTTATGGAAGTCCAATTTCAGCCACATACATTTTTTTTCAACTTTATTTCGATGGTCCACTTTAGTCATTCTGCTAGCTGTAACTTTGCAACTATATGTCAACTAACTCTAATTAGAGTATTAGTAGACTGTCTGCTTAATATCTGCTAACACGTTATTTTGATGCTCCTCCAACAGACATTCTACTGACTTTGCAACTACAGTACGTCAACTTATTCTACTAACACCCAACCCTAACCTAACAGTCTACTACAGTCTAGTAGTACTATAATGACTGCTAGGTGACATGTGGTTGCAAAGTTACGTACAGTTAGTAGAATGTCTGAAGTGGACCATCAAAATAAAATGTAACCAAAAAAAAAGAAATCATACTTTGGTAAATAAAAATTATGACATAAGAAGTCAATTTTGACATACTATAATTATAAGATAAAAAGTCAGAATTATGAATGAAATATTATGAAATATGCCTAAATGTCAAATTTATGACAGACTAAAATCATAATATGCGATATAGTCGAAATTGTCATACTAAGTCATAACTATGAAATTAGGTCATATGACATCAAAATCATGAGAGACTAGTAATAATAATGATAAAAAGGTCATAATTATGGCATAAAAAAAAGAGATAAAAGTCACAATTGTGACATACTAAGTCATAATTGAGATACAGTCGAATGTATGACAGACTAAGTCAACTATCACAAAAAGTTATGGCATAAAAAATAAAAAATATCAGATAACAGTCACAATTATGACATACTAAGTCACAACTATCACATACAAAGTCAAAATTATGACATAATAAGTCATAATTATGAGGAAATAATCGCATACAAGTCATAACTATCACATACAAATCATAATTGTGAAAAAAAGAAATAATTATGACATAAAAAGACAAAATTATGACACTAAATCAAAATGAATGATTTATGATTAAAATTATAACATAATTCGAAATTATGAGATACTAAGTCATAATGAGATAAAAAGTAAAAATTATTACATAATTCGAAATTATGAGATACTAAGTCATAATGAGATAAAAAGTCATAATTATGGCATAAAAAGTAGAAATTATGAGATACTAAGTCATAATGAGATAAAAAGTCATAATTATGGCATAAAAAGTAGAAATTATGAGATACTAAGTCGTAATTATGACATTAAAAAACAAGTCATTTCTTTTCTTATCTCATATTTCTCATAGTCTCATTGTCTCATAATAATGTCATAATGTCTTGGTATTTCGACTTTTCATGTCATCATTTTAATCTTATAACCATGATTTCCCCAAGCATATTTTTCCTCATGTGTCTGAAATGGGCTTCCATACATCTGAAACTCGGCAGGAGACACGCATGAGGTTACTCTTGGAGGAGCATCTTTTCCTCAGGAGGAACATCAAAGAAACTATTTGAGATACTGTATATTGATATGCTGAAACTGAAAGTCTATCTCATTGTTGTCTCATGCTTATGGTTGTGTCTGTGTGCTTTATAAAGAAAACAGCACATGCAGTAATAGGTTTATTAGTGAGGAGATCGGAGCAGCAGATTAAGGTCATGTTTACGAGCGCATTTTTACAGCGCAGCTTTTTTAGGGCATGAGACCAGATCATTCTCTCTCTAAACACACACATATACTACACCGAACGCCTTTCCTTTTTTCACCTGTGTAAAAATACATTAAGTGCATCTCGAACATGACAGTCACACGGTGTCTCGCTTTAGATTGAGCTCAAATAAGATTTCGGCCTCGAACGGGAGGGTTGTTGAAATACCTCTGTGTTTATGCTCAAGGCATTTGAAACAGACCCCATAAAAAGACCCTCCCTGTAGATTATGCCCGTAATTGCCCTTGGGTTTATTTAAAGACCGTAAAGAAGGGTTTTAATTTGTCATTTTCATGCAGCTAACACTGCAATCCTTCACAAATGAGCTAGTCTCAGAAATAAGTTTGCGATCTGTAAAACTGAGGCATTTAAACTGTACTTGTCCACAAACCATTTGGCTGAAATGAATCAAACTTGGGCAAAGTAGCATGTTACCTCAAGAGTGGCTTTATTGCATTAAATCTAGTTTGACACTCTTTGCTGAGTGTATTTGCGCTGTCTCTCTCTCTCAGATTCTGAGGGGTTGTCCGCGTCGGGCACATCTGAGGTCAGCATGTTGGACTGGGACCGTGATTCGGATGACTGGGAGAAGCAGTTACAGCGCGAGCTGCTTCTGATCCAGAGACAGCAGCAGATCCAGAAACAGCTGCTCATCTCCGAGTTCCAGAAACAGCACCAGAACCTGCTGAGACAACATCAGGCCCAGCTCGAGGAGCACATCAAGGTACAACCATCTAACAGGGAAGCTTCCCACAACTTTGGCACGGTTCTCTCAAAGGTATTATTAAGACATTGTTCAAGGAACTTTTTGTTTTGTTTTTCTGAAAAGTTTTAGATGAATATTTTACTAAAATCTTTTACTACTTGTGTTCATTGAACATTGTTTGTGTAATGATAAAATGTAATGTTCCCAATGACGGGGACCCAATATGCTTTTATATAAATATATATATATATATATATATATACACATGTTCATCTTTCTGTGTAATGTTGCTGTTCAAGCATGAAAAAAGTCTGCAAAGTTCCAAAGCACCAAGTCCCTCCAGCGGGAGTTATTCTCTATATCAGTGTCAGTAGGCGCGTTTCCATTACAGATTTGCACAAAACTTTTGCGATGTTTTTCTAAATGTCGACAAAAAACTATTGTGAAATGACGGCGTTTCCATTAACCGATGTTATGCGACTAAAACTCTCGCGATAAGTCATTCCAAAAATCATGGCAACGGACGTTGGTAGGTTTATGTATCCCAGACACCGCACTGGCCATTATTATTAATGGAAGGAGACGTATGTGTGTTATCCAATCATTAATGGTAAGGAAAGACTCTTATACTTGAGAGCGGCTCATATGAGGTGTTTCTGGGTGTTTCTCCTTCATATCTGCTTCAAGGTCTTGATTGTGGCATTTATTTGAGGTTTAGAATCCAGTATTCCTGTAATTCTTTTGTCTTTTATGAATTTAATAAAGAACTCTGTCTCGTATTCTGTCTAAACACACCGTGTCATCTACGTCAGGTGACCTGTAAATGCGCAAAAACTGTTTCCATCGCAGTTTTGCGAAATATTTCTTTTTCGAATTGCCTGAAAAAGCACCTCATGCGAACGTAAAAACTTTTTTGCGATAAATGGGGGGTTTTGCGAAATTGACGTGTTTCCATTGGGCGTATTTTCAATTCGCAATTTCAATTTGCGCAATTTGAAGGGTAATGTAAACGCGGCTACTGTTTCTGAACTCCCTGAAACGCCTCCATTGTAGTTTTGAGTTTACTTCCGGGAACAAACACGTCACAGTATTCCTCATTTAAATAATTGATAAACAGAATAAAGGGGCGGGGCCTGGTTGAGTTAGTTAGTAGTGTGTTGAAACTGGCGGTTTTGGTAAGGGGCGTTGACCAATGGTTGACCAATCACAACACACTGGTTCAGCCGACCAATCAGAGCACATTGTGCTTTTCAGAAGGAGGGGCTTCATAGAGACAGGAACTAAACAGAGCATTACTGACAGACTGGGAAGAGAGGAGCTGCAACAATGGAGAATATGGGGAAAATAATGTTTTTTGATCATTCAAGCATGTAAACCTATTCTAGTAGAGCCAAAAACAAATTCAAGACCATGAAAAAGGACATATGGCCTCTTTAACATTTTTTTTACATTTTGAACGTTCAGAGAAAATTTTCAAATAACGTTTTCATAACTTAATGGGAATGTTCACAAAACGTTCTTTGAACATAACTGGGTTACACTTTATTTTAAGGTTACTGAACTAGTTACATTGTACATACTCAAATAAGTACTGAGTTATATTAATTAAATACATGTACTTACTATAGAGTTACGGTTAGGGTTAGGGTTTCGTTTAGGGTTAGTTACTTGAAATTATGCATAATTAACTGTTATTACTATGTAGTAACATATAACTACGCCACCTTAAAATAGTGTTACACATAATTTTGTTAGCTGGGAATCAGCCTTTATTTACTGTGACCCCGGATGGAAAAACCACACACTGCAAATAAACATGCAAACTTTGCAATTATCATACTGTTTAGAAAGTATAATCATAAATGGTTAAACTAATGTGATAGAAAAATCACCAACCCTGAAAAATAGATTTTCCTACTTGGTATTTTTATGTACTTTTATGTTTTCCAGTATAAATATCTAAACATACATTTACTTGAGATGCAACATTTCTTAAGATTAAGTCCTGTTGTGAAAAATGTATCCAAATGAAGTGAGTTTATGCTTAAGTAGGGTCAGAGAAACAAATAAATGTAATTCAGTTTATTTTTTCTGATCCCACTGGCAGATATTTGTGCTTGTCTTCAGCAAAAAAGAAAGAAAGCAAGACTTCACATTTTACATAATTTTGTATCTCGAGTAAATGATTGTAAATAATAAATCTTGATTTAAGAATGTTTAGATATTTGTAGTGGGAAAACAAGACAGATTTAGCTGAGGAAGAAGATCATTTTGCAGTGTGTGCAAGTTTATCCCTGCTAAAAAAAGTACACCTGGTTACTTGTTATCTGTGAGAGGATACCAGGAAGTTCCATCCAATGACGACAATGTGACGTATCCGTATAAAGCTCTGGTCTCATTAGAGCAAACTCCACCCACTGAAATGATGGCGTTGGTCCATTCATTAGTCAAATCAAGACGCTGTTTGTGTCAGATATTTGTAGATCGGATGAAGCTGATCTTCTTTCTGAAGCAGGTCAGTGTGGTTTAAGGTCACTTGTCTGACCTGCAGGAAACCAATCGATTTAGTCAGAGATGCTCAGCTGATCTCATTACCTCAGTGTGTGTCGTGTGTGTGTGTGTGTGTGTGTGTGTGTGTGTGTGTGTATGTGTGTGTGTGTGTGTGTGTGTGTGTGTGTGTGTGTGAAGCATTGAAAGAGTGCGTACATGCAGAATAGTTCAAATTGGGCCAAAAGGAAGTCACAAAATATTAAAAGTAATGGTTATCTGCACTATTTCATTTTCAGTGACTTTTAATCTTAATCTTTAAAACGTTTTGCATGTTTAGTTTGAAAACTCTGAAAGTTTTCTGATAAATTAGATTTAGATTGAGTCAATGTGCAGAGTACAGCACAAAGCCAATGAAATACAGAAGCATCTAGCCAGAAGTGCAAATAGCAATAAGAGCCAAAACCAGTCACAGGTGAAGCGAATATTGTTGATCATCTCCTAACAAGGCCATATATTAAAGTCCCCCTGTAGTCAATCATTTGATCCCTCAAAACTCCCCTTTGATCACCAATATGACATATTTAAAAGTTTTTTCCTTAAAATAGCTTGAATGTAACTCGACATCCTTGCCTCGTTTAGTATAAGCAGTTCTATGAATATGCAAATGAGCCCCGCCTCCACTCACTCACTCACTCAGAGATCCACTCGCTGACGATCACACGTTGATCTGATTGGTTACAAGGTAGTTTGTGACGTCAGAAACACCAGCGATTTCAAAGTGTGTTTTTGAGACTGTCTTTGTTTCACTGCAGTTTTAAGGAGAAAATACTCAGCAATGCTGTCGACTTAGGTATTTACACATGGTTTGTCTTAAGGCATATTAAAAACACCACATAGGCATATAAACAACATTAAAAACTTGATTTTCACCACAGGGGGACTTTAAGTAGACTTTATGGGGTCTGAGTAGATTAGATGGTAAGCAAACAATCAGTTTTCACAGTCAACGTGTTGGAAATGGGCAGGAATAAAGAAATGAGACATCCTGATGAAGGCTTATTGGCCGCATTGCTTGTCACCTGTTTTTAAAATCTAAGCCATGAAATAATAAAGGCTTTTTATATGCCCCCACATTACATGTGGTCGTAATGTTCTGACTCATCAGTGTATATGCACAGATAAAAGTTAAAGTACATTTAAGATGCAGATGGTAGACCAGTCAGTGCAAGTAATGCTCTGGTTGTGATGTGTAGGAGATGGGAGATGATGGTCACAATGCAAAAAAATTATAATATTTTTTTGGGTTTCATATTCATATTTGTTATTTAATACTACATTAATACATTGAGTGTGCACTAAATACTCCAAATACTTCTTGGGGACACTGTATACAATGCAAAAAAATGCTTTTCTTACTTAGTATTTTTGACTTGTTTCCATGCAGTCCAAAAATCTTAAATCAAGAAGCATTTGCTAGATAAGTAAAATGACATAAGAAATGATATCTTAATTCAAATGGAAACAAGTATTTTGGGGGTATTTTTCTGACTCCATTGGCCGATCATTTTGCTTGTTTTATGCAAAAACTCACTTAATTTAGATGTTTTTCTCCAGAAACAAAGATATCATTTCTTGTGTCATTTTACTGCTCTAGTAAATGCTTCTTGATTTAAGATTTTTTTTAATATTTGGACCGGAAACAAAGATTTCAAACCAATTCTAATTATCTATGAATTTTTTTTTTTTTTGCAGTGTATTGCCAATACATACATATGATCTCTAAATATCAGCATCAGCCATGTTCTTTAACTCTGTGCACGTGTCGGGTTCATCTGTGCTTTCCTCCGTCAGCTCCAGCAGGCTCTGTTGACTCTACGGCAGCAGCAGGAGGTGTTCGCTGAGGAGCGTCGGCTGGTGTGTGAGGAGGAGAGAGAGGAGGTGCGAGAGGACGAGAAGGAGCTCCACAGGAGAGAAACACACAAACACCAGCACCACAGACGGAAGGAGCGATCTAAAGAGAGTGAGCAAACGCTAGCAGAACAACCCTTCCCTGACAGTCGCGCTCAGTCTTTCCCACTTTCAGTTTAGAATTCCCCAAATTGGCCCTATAGTTTTTTCTTTAGGCTATACACTTTAAAATGAATAATGACTACTGTTTGTTATGTCCAGAAACTGTTGGAAAATGGTTTGATTCACCACTAGGTGACGCTGTTTCTGCACATGTCTCTCCTTTCTGAGTTTCTGAGTGAGAAAATCAAATAATAAAAATGCACTGAATTCGTTATATACAAATATTATGGCTTATATTAAGACACCTGAACAAAACTTTTAACAATATCAAATTTTATTTGTCAAGCATACTTTCAATAGAGATAGCACGCAAAAAAAAGTGATCTTTTAAATTACTGAATTGCAAGGAAAACTATTAGACTTAATTGTAAAATATATTAAATAAAAAAATTATTTATTCATTTTAATATTATAAATATATAATATTTAATCTTATTTAATAATATAATAATTATTTAAATATTATATTCAAATTATAAAAATTAACAGATATATTTAAATATTAAAATGTAATATTATAGAAAATTACTGTTTGCTTGAGCAAATGAGATATTTGAAAGGGCTTGATTACATGAATAAATATTTCGTAAATAAATTATGAACAATTAAATTGAAAATACATACATTTATTTGAATATATATTAAATACATATATAAAATAAAATTAAATATACATTTATTTATTATTTAAAAATAAATATTATTAGGTAGCTACATATATATATAAAAAAAGGAAATTTCACATCAGTTCCATATTAATTATATATATTCATTACATATTAAGAGTCACATATAGGCTGACTTTAATTAAGCTTCTAACATGTTTTCCGCAGGTGCGATGGCAAGTACTGAAGTCCGTCAGAAACTGCACGACTTTCTGATGAGTAAATCGGCTAAAGACCCGTCTGTGTCCGGCGCCGGTTACCCTCTCAGCCGCTCAAAACTGTGGTACAGGTACGTCATCACCCTCCTCATTCTGCACTTTAGACTTCTTTTCCATGTGAGTGTTTAACAAAATAGAATAGAATGTGAGTGGAATCAAAAGTATGAAAAGTGTAACGCGCTCTCATGATGTCACCACAGCTCCGCCCACCCGGGTCCTGCGGAACAGAGCTCCCCTCCTCTAGGAGAGACTCCGCCCACCTTCAAATACCCTCTGACCTCTGGCCTGGACTACAGAGAGGACTTCCCTCTCAGGAAGACTGGTAGGTCAGAGTTCAGAGGTCACGCTGAAGAATCCTGTCCTATGATCCTTACCAAATCAGTATAATCTGAGACACGTTTGGAGGCCTTCAGGTTCGGGTCTCTGATGGGAAGTGTGTGTGGTTTTGTCGCAACTAATGCTTCTTACATTTGATTTTATTCTGAAGGCTTAAATACTGTAAGTCGATGTGTTTTGCATATTATTGCTAACGGCTCAGTTTGATTATAGTGAGCTGCCTTGCTGTTTACTACCTGTAGTGTGTTAGTGTTAAATATTAGCGTTCCTGTGCAATGTCATATATATATATGAGACCTAAACACATTCATTTGTCATGTTAATGGTACAAATATCTAAACATTCTTAAATCAAGATACTTGAGGTCTTATTTTCTGAATAATATATTAAATTTAAGTGAGTTTATGCTTAAAGGAGAACTCCGGTCAATTTTAACATTGAGCTAATTTTTTTGTACATTTGGAGTGCTGTCAGTACAGAGGACAACGACAAAAATCATTGTTGCCTACACCGTGTTATCCTCTTTTTAAAATTTGCACCCTCTTGACTTCAATGGGGCAAGTTTTAAACCTGCTTTTAGGCTCTTAACATCCTTGATGTGTCATTACAAGTGCACAGGTCATGTGAGTGATTCCTTCTGAGTGAACGCGGGTGAATCTGACTGCAGTAGATGTGAAAGATATTAATAAAAATGATGTTTATTCAGCCAGCGCACATACCTGTATTTACATCCTGTTTTCAGTCGAAGTCCACAGTAGTCGATTGTCGAGTTCACGCGCGTGATCATAGGTAACTAAACCTATGCGCGTGAACTCGACAATCGACTACTGTGGACTTCGACTGAAAACAGGATGTAAATACAGGTATGTGCGCTGGCTGAATAAACATCATTTTTATACATTTTAAACTTGCCCCATTGAAGTCAATAGGGTGCAAATTTTAAAAAGAGGATAACACAGTGTAGGCAACACCGATTTTTGTCGTTGTTCTCTGTATTGACAGCACTCCAAATGTACAAAAAAATGAGCTCAATGTTAAAATTCTCCTTTAATAAAACAAGAAATATATCTGCCAGTGGGGTTAGAAAAAAATACACTTAATTCAACGAGGAAACACAATTATGTGACATATATTCTTCTTATTTTAAGCATAAACTAACTTAATTTTGATGTTTTCCGTCTCAAGTAAATGCATCTTGATTTAAGATTTTTAAAATATTTGTAATGGAAAACAAGACAAAAAATACTTTTTTTGCAGTGCAAACTTTACGGTAACAGTAACGGTAACAGAACGTTCGTTCAAAGTGATCTGGTCTTTAATAATGTTCTCAAAAACCTTTGTGCATCATTAGTTTGTTTGACCAAATGCATGGATGTTTTTAGTTTGTTTGCACCTAAATGCAGCATAATTTCGCTGCTGTCTAGGTAGGGTGCTGATTGGGTTTTGTAACAGAGCTCAGTGACCTGATGTGTGCTCTTGCTCCGAGCTCGTGCAGAATCTGACAGCATTGCACGAGTGTCACGGGGGCTCAGCGGAGGTGACACTGCCTAAATGTTTGCAGATGAATCTGGCCGATATTTAATCACTGGGGTCAAGGGTCAACTGAGCATGTCACTGAGCCCGGTGGCCTGTGGGCAGAGCTAAATGGGGCCGGTGAGTGACCCTGTTTAGCTTTAGGGTCAGTGTGGTGAGAATGACCACGCTTGTGCCCGCTGTGTGCCCCGGGGCGGCCGGTGCGAAGGTTTGCAAACAATTACCCAGCGGAGGGGTTGTAGAGACGAGACCCGGGCCGGACCGAGGGGTTCCTCGGGACGGGACGGCTCTCTGGCCCCTAATCAGAACAGAGGTTAACTCGTCCTGGGGGCGTAAGCAGGAAGTAGGTGGCTTTGGGTCGCATGGTTGCGAATCACCTCAGATGAGTGTTCAGGATGGTCGTTGTGCGCATTTGACCTTTCAATTGTTTTTGCATGTTTTACTGACGGACAGGTTAAAAAGTCTGATGTTTGTGCTTATGTTTATGCTCACCAAAGCTGCATTTATTTAAACAAAAATACAGTAAAAATAACAATATTGTGAAATATTATTACAATTCAAAATGGAAAATTTATTCCATTTATTTATTATTTAAATGTAATTTATTCCTGCGATCAAAGCTGAATTTTCAGCATCATTACTCCAGTCTTCAGTGTCACATGATCGTTCAGAAATCATTCTGATATGATGATTTGCTGCTGATTTCTGATTATTATCAATGTTAAAAACAGTCGTGCTGTTCATATTGTACATATTTTTGTGGAAACTGTGATGCATTTTTTAGGATTCTTTGATAAATAGAAAGTTCACATGAGCAGCATTTACATTATACAGGTCTCTGCTGTCACTTTTGATCAATTTCAAAAGAAAACAAAAGTCTTTTAAACGGTAAAAAAGTAAAAGTGATGCTTGTCTTTGCAAACACCACAAAAAAAGTACAACACGCTCACTTTTCCGGGAACTCGCATTTGAGTCAACATGATCTTCAACCTCGGATATTTTCTGCATATTTCGGCGTCTCGTAGCGAGGCTGATTCCGAGATGAGTTTGCAGAGGAAGGTGATACGCCTGCCTCGATGATAAGACTGAAACCCTTTTCAAAGGAAATGTAAATATAGACCTGGTTTTCATCCAGGCACTGTTTTCACGGAATTTCCAGCATGGCCTGAAAACTGGGAAAGGGGGTCCTGAGGCTCGACGGGGCCGGAATACCGCAAACCTCCTGGGAGATTTTTCCTGAGCGCAGGGGTTTGCGCCGCATCGAAGATCACGAAACCGTGGGCCGTCTTTTCATTCCCTCTCAATAACTCAGGTAACAGCTTTTAAAAAGAGGCCCGTCCGGTACATTAGGGGGGGATACAAAAACAAAGACGCAAAAGCTGAAAAAAACGGGAAGAAAAACAGCCTGCTTTTTTGTCAATGGAATAATTTGTCTACGCTGACAAGACAGTCTGCAGGGCCACTTCCCGTGGCTCCGGTTTCAGGCCGTAGATCAGAACGAGCAGAGATAGAGCAGGAGCGGCCAATTAAAACACAAAACACCTCCCTGTGCCTGAACAGAATGATTTTTATGACTGTAATCACTCCCACAACGAGAAGCTTTGCATCCAACATTCAAGATGTTTAAGCAGGGCTAGTAAAAGATGTATGAATTGAAATATCAAACATCCTGTATGTAGACTCTCCTTGATGTTCCGAGGCCTCATTCCCGGTAGATTCCCACTCAGATTCGGCCAGGCGGGGTGATCATGAAGGTAGCGTTTGTTCTTTGCCCTGGTCAGGACCTTCACGGCTGAATGATTGACAGGTGTGAAGGGGGGGGGGGGGCGGGATGCTGAGTGGTCATGATGTGCAGGCGACAGATCTGTTTGTGTAAGAGAACAGCGGGAGAGACACTGGAAAACTGCTAGTGCAACTATGACTTACAACTAGTGATTTGGACAAACTCTTAATGCCAAGTATTATGTTTAGCGTTTACTACTTTACTAAGTGATCAGACGCACCATTTTCAGCAAAAAAATAAATATGTTCATATATACATTTTAAATATATTTCAAAAATGGTCAAAAACATATATATATATATATATATATATATATATATATATATATATATTTTAATTTTTTATTAACTTATATAAAGTTAATAAACACAACCTCATTTGTGTTGATTTTTTTTTTTCAATGTAAATATATTTATATTGTCCAAAATGTATTTTAAACAAATAGATTTAGTGCATTTACATAAAATTGAAATTTTATATTTTAAAATATTTTATATTTTATAGCCATTTGATGGTTTAAAGAAAATATATTTTAAATTTCAGTAAATATATTTTCTTAAACCATGCTGTTCACAACATTTATGTATCTTATACAGTATATTCGACATATATTTGCGCAAGAAAAAATATTTTTTTGCCGTATAGAAAGGTGGGAACTGAGTCTAGAGACAGAGCCGTTAAGCATCCACCTAGCAACAACCCAGAATATCCATGCAACCACATAGCAACACCCTGGCAACCATCAAGAACATCATAGTAACCTCATAGCAACATGCTGTAAACAACTTAGAATGTTCTGTGTGGTTGCAGTTGCTAATGTGTTCTAACAACCACCTAAGAATGTGCTAAAAACTGAATAACAGTTTAGCAACCACATCGCAACACCCTGGCAACCATCAAGAACACCATAGTAACTTCATAGCAACATGCTGTAAACCACCTTAGCAACTGCATAGCAACCAAACAAAACATTCTAGCAACCAAACCAGGAATGTGCTTAAACAGCTAAAGAACACTTTAGCAAACCACATAGCAACACCATGGCAACCATCTAAAATACCATAGTAACTTCATAGCAACATGCTGTAAACCACTCAGAATCCTAGCAACTTCTTAGAAACCACACAGAACATTCTAGCAACCACACAGGAATGTGCTTAAACAGCTAAAAAAAAAACACTTTAGCAAACCACATAGCAACACCCTGGCAACCATCTAGAACAACATAGTAACTTTATAGCAACATGCTGTAAACCACTCAGAATCCTAGCAACTTTTTAGAAACCACACAGAACATTCTAGCAACCACACAGGAATGTGCTTAAACAGCTAAAAAACACTTTAGCAAACCACATAGCAACACCCTGGCAACCATCTAGAACAACATACTAACTTTATAGCAACATGCTGTAAACCACTCAGAATCCTAGCAACTTCTTAGAAACCACACAGAACATTCTAGCAACCACACAGGAATGTGCTTAAACAGCTAAAAAACACTTTAGCAAACCACATAGCAACACCCTGACAACCATCTAAAACAACATAGTAACTTCATAGCAATATGCTGTAAACCACTCAGAATCCTAGCAACTTCTTAGAAACCACACATAACATTCTAGCAACCACACAGGAATGTGCTTAAACAGCTAAAAAACACTTTAGCAAACCACATAGCAACACCCTGACAACCATCTAAAACAACATAGTAACTTCATAGCAACTGTAAACCACTTAGAATACTAGCAACTTCTTAGAAACCACACAGAACATTCTAACAATGACCCAGGAATGAAACTACTGAAGAACACTTTAGCAAGCCACTTAGCAACACCCTGGAAACCATATAGAACACCATAGCAACCACATAGCAACACCCTGGCAACCATCATAGCATCATGGCAGTAAGTTTTGCATGGGAAAGAACCACTTACATTTTATTCAAATATTTTTTTAAACATTACTAAAATTAACTTAGTATCAGCCACCAGTGACTTTAAATTAAATACTGTTTTCATGCAGATCCGTACGATTTCACAGTCGGAGCAATAACTGTAGTGACTAGGGTATTTTGGTGGGATCTGTAGTTCACATGGATTGAGTGCTCTGTTGTGAGGTGTAGCGGGTAACAGGGTGTGCTGGTTTGTTAGCACTGGTAATGTATGTGGTGTGTATGTTCTCATTCCTCCCGCCATATGGAACTGGTCAGCCGCAGCTGAACAAGCCTCACAGGTGCACATGAGTTCGGTGGACGGACCCCTCCAGCCGTCACCCGCTCATGCCTTGTAACCCCGTCCCACAGGTGTTTGTTTAAGGAAGCTTGAGTCGAGCTACACTGAAAATCCCCTTTAATGACGCGGCCCAGCGTAAACATGCCGACCGCTCTGCGTATTTTCCCTACGAATTAAAAATGTGTAAATCCTTCCCGCTAATTGCTGGGCAAATATTTTTGCGGTATTTTTCTAATAGCTCTTATTCATCATGTGTCAGAGAGAGTAAATTACAGTATTTCGCCATTGCCGTAATCTCTGATCTCGGCCCAGTGCTCCTGAAACTCAAAGCATCCGTTTCATTATGATCAGCCTTTTTTTTGTCAGCCGTCTTCCATTTTATTAATCAATGTGGGGCTCTTAAATTGCTTGTAACATTTTTTTGCGTTTACAGCCAAATATGACCTGTTGGGTTTTTCCCGCACGACAGCCGTAGGACTGTAGGGTTACAGTAGTGCAAAAAACTTTGGCAAGTCAAAACTTAGTTTCTACTGGAAATCAGTTGTATCCTTGAACTATTTGCATGATTGTAAAGTCAAACACATGCGTATGTTCACTATTTATCCCCAAAAGTATAGGCAAGTCTGACAAAACCCACAAATAATTATTCATAACTTATAATATTCAAAGGAACGTTTGTTTTTGTCAACAGTTTATATTTTATGGGTAGGATGTAGTCACTTTATTTGAATTATAAATACAATTATATCTAATTTCTATTTAATTTTTTTAGTAAATATTTATTTCATTTTTGTTATAAATATAATTATATTTAATTAACATTTTATTCTTCTTCTTATGTTTTTAATTTATTATAAATACAATTATATTTAATTTCAATTTTATTTTATTATTTTTATTTATTACAAATACAATATTTAATTTTAATTTATATAATTTTGTTAAAATGTTGTATTTCATTTTCATTATAAATACAATTATATTTCATTTTAATTCTATATTATTTTGTTATAATTTTGTATTATACTGTATTTTTATTATAAATGTTTAATTTCAATTTTGTTTCATATTTTTATTTATTTTTATTATAAATATATATAATTTAAATTTTAACATTTTATATTTTTTTATTTTATTGTAAATAGAATTATATTGAATTTAAATTTTATTTTATTATTTAGTTATGTATTATTTTATTATTTATTATAAATACAATTATATTTATTTCAGTTTAATAATTTTATTATAAATTTTTGTTTTTATTTTACTATTATTTATTATTCTCACCGATAAGTCTTTGCAATAGTGTGTGTATGTGTGTGTTTCAAATTCCTTCTCTCGTTTCATCTCTGTCCTCAGCCCACAGTGTGTTGTAATCATGTCGGTCTCCTGATGTGTGTATCTTTGATGCCCACTCAGCGGTCACACGGCGGTAGGTGGCGTCTATAGGGCGGCCTGAGTAAAATCCAGGGAATTTTGGTACTTCATAGGTCATAGTGGTACAAAAAAAAGAGGATTTCCCCTTTTTTCCCAAGCCAAATCTGCCTCTGTCTGTGCCGATATCTCTGTGTTAGTTTAAACATGGCTACCGTAGAGGTTTGTGGTTGGCAGGCTGGCAGGTACTGGACTCCTACAGCCAGCGGAGAGCTGTTGGACAGATTTAATGTCCTCCAGATGAACGATAGAATTGATCTTCCAGTTCTTACCTCATTACAGCTGGGAGACATCCCAGAATTCCTCAGTGTGGCTGGACCGCGGCCACACATTCACTCAGCTGGTTCTGTGAGCTGCCTCGTCAGACCACTTGTGTATGCATATATGTGAAAATGAAGTGACATTGAATTTAAAGCTATTTTAAAGGTTCCTAATTTTGCTTTGGAATCTCGAATAGGTTTACATGCACGCAAGGTCAAAAAACAGTGTCTGAAACGGTTTGATCAAGGATTCAGTCTCTCTAAGCCCCGCCTTTCAGAGAGTCTGCTCTGCTCTGATTGGTCAGAAGGCCCAGTTTGTTGTGATTGGTCGAAAAAACGCCTTTTACATGCACAATAGGAAAAGTAATATTTGAAAAAGCTTAATGGGGCACTTTAAATTTGATATGTATTTATTCATAAAATTATAAAGACATTGTTTATCATCCAATGAGAACAATGGATTTTAGACCTAAAACTCTTGTTAATAGCAGATAACCTCAAAATAGCCAAATATCGGATAATTAATGCAGCCTGGCAGAAATAACTAAAGTAATCTGTTTTCTCTTTCCTCTCAGCATCTGAGCCCAATCTGAAGGTCCGGTCCAGACTGAAGCAGAAGGTTTCTGAGAGAAGAAGTGGACCTATACGCCGCAGAGACGGCAGCGTTCTCGTCACGCCGATGAAAAAACGAACTTTAGAACTAACAGGTGAGCGAACAACAGTTGCTTGAGCTAAACATCCATCGATCTGCATCCTGAAACAGATAAACAGCCCTCCTGTCAGAAAACACAGATCTGCATGATTGATGTTTGATATACAGACCAATGAGCTTCAGCTGTGGGCGGAGCTCACAGTCAGTACTTCCTGTTTTCCTCTTGTCTAGATTCTTCAGCCAATGAGAGCCCTGCAGGTTCTGGACCGAGCTCACCCATTGGCTTGTGCAGCAATGAGAACGGAGCATCATACCGCTCCAGCACCAGCCAAATTGAGGTACCAAAACTTTTTTTGAGATTATATAAAATTAACATTCGAGTACTGCACAAAAAAATTACTTTTAATGGCTTTATTATGACTAACAATACTTCTGGGATGTAATTATTAATAAAAATTTCTGAATATCATTGCATTGGAAAACAAAGTATCAAAGCAAGTGGCAAATCTGCAATCAGATATTGATATATTGATACAGATATCAAAGCTTTTGCTGACATTTCTGAGCCATTTTTGCAGTGCAGTGTTTTTTTGTGAAATGTTTTGCTTGTAATGTGGATTTGTGATGTTTTTCTTTTCTCTCAAAATAATTGCCATTTGCTTTGTTATATTTAATGCAATGTCATTCTTACATTTCCGTAGCAGTGCTCTCTTTAAAGAACAGGTTAATAGCCCTCAGCACACAGAGGCAGCTGTGGAACGGGTTTCATGCACTTGCGTGCAGTTTTGAGCCCATGATTGCTTTTTAAGGAACTGAACCATAAACCCCAAAAACTGAAACTAAATAAAATCCTCCATTAAAGTCCCGTGCCTCATTACTCTTATCAGACTATGAGGTGAATGAGGCGGGCCCCCCGAATGATTGGTTGTTTGGAGCTGAGCGTACACAGACCCGGGACGCTCGTACCATCAGCCTGACAAACAAACACATGGAAACACTGCATTTAAAACCGCATTTGAAGTTCTAAGAAGTTTGAAGGTGTGATTATGTGTGTGTGTGATTATGTGTGCGTATGTGTGTGAGTGTGTGTGTGTGTGTGTGTGTGTGTGTGTGTGATTTATATGTGCGTGTGCTTGTGTGCGTGATCGTGTGTCTGCGTATGTGTGTGTGCGCGCGCGCGCGCGTGTGTGTGTGTGTGTGTGTGTGTGGCAGTGCTGTGCTGAACTAACTGTGACAGCTCTTTTCCGCTGTGGTTTCTGGCTGCGCTGGCGTTTGGGGAAGGGGGTGAGGGGCTCTGGGATGGTGAGGTTTATTTCTCCTGTGAAGTTCTTCCCAAGCATTTCCTCATGGGCAACGGGCCAGCGAACTCTCCTCCTGTAGGCACACACTCTTCTCCTGTAGACACACACTCTCCTCCTGTAGACACACACTCTCCTCCTGTAGACACAGCCTATTGAGTTCATCCTCACACGAGAGACGGCTAAACCTACAGCTGGCCATTAGTGAGGGTGTGTGATCATGAGATTTCACTGCTTCAACTATGACCTAAAGATGACATCACATCATTAACACACACACACTGTTAACTGATATTGACTGACAAGGGGCAGAAGTCAATACCCATAACACTAGAAAACACCTAGCAACACCCTAGCAACTACTACAGAACATTTAGAAAACTCTAGCAACCACTAGAGAACATTTAGAACACTCTAGAAACCTTCCGGAACTGCATAGAAGCACACGAAAACATTCACAACACCCTAGCAAGCACATAGAACACCCTAGCAAGCACATAGAACACCCTAGCAACCACTAGAGAATGTTCAGAACACCCTAACAATCACTAGAGAACATATCCAGAACTGCATAGAAGGAGACTAAAAACCATTCAAAACACCCAATCAAGCACACAGAACACCCTAGCAACACCCTAGCAACCACCAGAAAATATGTAGAACATTCTAGCAACCATCCAGAACTGCGTAGAAGGAGACTAAAAACCATTCACAACACCCTAGCAACCCCTAGGGAATATTCAGAACACCCTAGCAACCAGGTTTTGTCGGATCAGTGTGTTACATCTGATTGAACATCCTGAACCGAAGTTAGAATGTCTGAGAAGTGACGTGCTGTAATCTGGTCGGCGTTGGTCTGTGTCTGTCGGTGCAGTGTGAACTGACCTTTATAGTTGTATGTTAGAATGCATTCTGATTGGGTGTGATGGTGGAATACACACACACACACACCCCTCTGAACGCTTACGAGAGGTTACATCATTGACACTGCAGACTGGTGGTTATGTGACAGCGGTATTGTTTCTCTGTGTGACGCTGCATTATACGAGTTGATGTAACGCAGTCTGTCTGTCTGTCTCCTCCAGCGGTGTCTGTCTCAGAGCGGCGTCCTACAGACGGATGGGTCCCTGTCCCTGTTGAATCTCTACACGTCCCCCTCTCTGCCCAACCTCACGCTGGCTCTGCACCCGGCTCACGCACACCTCTGCGTAAGTTCCTGCGCATCATAGACTCGCATGAACGATGAGGTCAAACCCTGTGAAGATACATAAACATAGACACTGAATTATTCCTCTGGGAACGAACACGTCACAATATTCCTCATTTAAATAATTCCCGTCCAAGGCATATGCAGAATAAAGGGGCGGGGCCTGGTTGAGTTAGTTAGTAGAGAAAAAAATGGATATAAGATAAATATAAAATAAAATTTTTCTTTGTTTTTCTGACCCCATTTACATATTTTTTCTTGTTTTTAGAATAAACTCACTTCATTTTGAGATTTTTTTTTTTGAAAACAAGACTTAATATCTTGTCATTTTCCTTCTTCAGTAAATTTATCTTGATTTAAGATTTTTTTTATATTTGTAATGGAAAACAAGACAAAAATACTGAGGAAGAATATATATATATTGGCCAAGATACAAAAGTATGCAATAAAAGTCAGAGATCTCAAACACTTTTCATCAAATGATTTGCTAGTTCATTTTACACTGTAGCTTTGTGGGTCAACTATTGGCTCATTCAATTTAGAGGAACATCCGAGACACTGTTGATTCTTAAACGAGACAAGCTTTGAAAGAGCAACCTCTGAGAAGCTCGGCTTTCCTCTGGGAATCAACACAAAAGCAGCATCGCCAGCTCTCGTTCTGCTGCGCAACAGATATGAATAGATCTTGCAGAAAGAGCGAGCGACTGTGAGACGGTATTTTTAGGAGACAGTGAGACACAGAGTCGCATCTATTTGCGGAGAAAGCACAAAACACTGTATGAGGAATGTGACGGGTGCATTAGGAGGCAGCGATGGGGACCGATCGCCTTCACAGAGCGCAGAGATCAGCCGTGTTTTGAGAGAGATGTTTGCTGTTTGCTGAAGGTTTAGGTGCAGATCTCATTATCTGCTTTCACTGAGTGCTAGTGTTCAGTCCCGGCTGGATTAATGTACAGCCCCGAGGGCTCGTGACCTCTGACCCCTGGGATCTTTAGCCCTTGGGTAAATACGGCGCTCGGTTTAGGGTTTCAGAGTTTTAGACTTTAGCATCTCGTTCATCACGGGCTGTTAAAAAGCTCAAGAAATTGTGTTCGGAAAGCGCGTAACATGCCAACAAATCAAAACACGGATCACTTTTACCATCCAGACGAGAATACTTTCAACACTTTCACATTTTAAAATAGTTGAATGACTCACGAGGGAGCTCTAAATGCAGCTCGGTAATTACGCGCACCTTGTGGACGCCGCCGACGTGAACGCTGACTGGATGTGTTTTAAAAAGAGCACAGTTATTAATATTTCATATGCATGAGGCATTATGTAAGTCACTCTCATGCTTGAGTGAAAATTTGTCTTTAAATGCAAAAGTGGGGGAATGTTTTATGATTTAGAGCACATGTCGTCTTTGGCTTCCTTAGATGGAGTTTTAAAGACTCTTAATATTCAGTCATATCATTATTATTTGACTGCACTGACACTATCGGATGAACTGAATTAAGGTGAGTTATGACACCTCTGTAGAGCTGCTTATAGGCGACTACATAATTGACCATGAATAATGTCATGTCAAGTCAAGTCATATTTATTTATATAGCGCTTTTTAGCAGCTTTACAGAGATAACAGGATAATAATGCAAAAAATGTTTGTTTCCAGAAGAAAATAGCATCACAGTCCAGCTTAAGTAAGTTCAGTGATGTTTCATTTTTGTTTAAAAAAGTTATTAATATATATATATATATATAGGCCTATATATAGCCGCTCTGGAGTAAACCTTGATGTCATCGTCCAGCTCAGTTCAGTTCTTGTATAATAGTGTCAATGCAGGCAGATCAATATTATTGTTGAATATTAAATTAAATGTTAAATTTAATGTCCCCAACTAAGCAAGCCAAGCCAACGGCAACAAAGGCGGAAAAAGGTGACTTTAAAAACGAAAAAATTGTCTTCAATAACACTCTTGCCTTTTTTGTGTGTGCTTTGATCCGTAGCATCTTTACTAAACTAAAAGTTTGCATCATCGATTCTATTACTGTGAAGCTGCTTTGAAACAATCTGGGCTGCGTTTCTCAAACGCATCGTGAGCTAAGTTGATCGTAGAGCCCATCGGTTGCAATGGTTCTACAACTACTTACAATGCTTTTGAGAAACGCAGCGCTGTGTTTAGCGCTAGAGAAACAAAGGTGAGGTGATTTGACCTGGAAGATGACTAGCGTTTGCCTGATCTCTCCTCTGTTAGACGGGAACGGCGCTGAAGGACCGGAGCACAGAAGGTCTGGCCGCGTGTCCCGTCTCGCTGGAGTCTAAAGTGAGCAACGGACAGCAAGCGCTCCTGCAACACCTGCTTCTGAAGGAGCAGAGACAGCAGAGGATGATCTCGCCTGGTGAGCAGATCTTACAGAACAGCAGACATCCCTTAACTATATAGACTTAAAAAATATATATATATTATAATAAAATGGCAAAAACACAACAAAATCACTAAAGCTACACTGTGTCATTTTTTAAGTTGATTCTTAGCAAAAAACACTTTGTTCTTTCAAAATATATGTGCTCATTAATGTGTAATTACTTCTACCAACTAATCAAGTATTCTCGTAAGTGTAGAATCTGCCATTTAGAAAACGTAAGAGCGAGTCGCTCGAATGGGGGCAGCCATGTTGCGCCTCCATCTTGAAAATACAGTAGCCAAAGATGGACATACCTGGAAATTCAAGCTTCGCCTTTCGCGTTTTACACTCAGTGGCGCCGTGACGAATGCGGGGGGGAGATTACTCGCGACTGCCGGCAGGTTTGAAGTAATACGGCCACCGTAGGAGTTAAAACGCCCTCGGAATGGGAGGAGCTAGAAAGTAATATTCAGTTGGTAGTCATAAACAATTTCACCGCTAGATGGGAGAAAATCCTACACAGCGTAGCTTTAAAGTCCCCCTGTGGTGAAAATCAAGTTTTAATGTTGTTTATGTGTCTATGTGGTGTTTTTAATATGCCTTAAGACAAACCATGTGTAAATTCATAAGTCGACAAACTACCTTGTAACCAATCAGATCAACGTGTGATCGTCAACCAGTGGATCTCTGAGTGAGTGAGTGAGTGGAGGCGGGGCTCATTTGCATATTCATAGAACTGCGTATACTAAATGAGGCAAGGGTGTCGAGTTACACTCTCAGAAAAAAAGGTACAAAAGCTGTCACTGTGGCGGTACCTTTTCAAAAGGTACATCTTTGTACCTAAAGAGTGCATATAAGTCCCTCAAAGGTACATATTGGTACCAAACGTGTACATATTAGTACTTAAATGGTACATATTAGAACCCTTTTGAAGGGTACTGTCCCAGTGACAGCTTTTGTAACTTTTTTTCTGCGAGTGAATACATTCAAGCTATTTTAAGGAAAAAAACGTTTAAATATGTCATTTTGGTGATCAAAGATGAGTTTCAAGGGATACAATGATTGACTACAGGGGGACTTTTATAGTTCTTGCGTTTTTTTTAAAGTTGAACTCATTTTTAACTTGAGAGACGCTGCTAAAAATGCAAACGCAACGGTTAAAGGCGTCCGTCTAGCGCGTTTACATTGAAACACATGTGTGGCTCATGTTTGATTTCTGTCTGTCCAGTCACAGGCAGCGTCCCCGTGCTGTCCTCGTCTCCTCTGGCGATGAAGGAGCGTGCGCCGGCGAGCGCTCGCGTCAGGTTACCCCGACACCGACCCCTGAACCGCACGCAGTCGGCACCGCTGCCACAGAGCACTCTGGCCCAACTCGTGCTGCAGCAGCAACACCACAACTTCGTGGAGAAGCAGAAACAGTTTCACCAACAGGTTCACATCAGCCAGGTAACTTCACAAGACACCCAAGAATAATGCCTCAAACCCCACAGTAAAAGCTTTCTACAGTAAACACTCCACATGCGTGAGAAACTTTACATTTCTGTACATATTTTCACATGGACTCAAATAAATGGGAAGTATAGTCTTGATTTCCATAGCGCTTTATACAATAAAGATTGTTTCAAAGCAGCTTCACACTAATAAACAGAAAAAAAAAAAAAAAATCACTCTTATGAATGTTATTAAATGCTTATTAGAAGCTCTAATATAGTTATCATTCAGCTTGAGTCGGTTCAGTGTTGATTTAGTTTAGGTCAATAACAGTGTAAAGTTCATTAATTATGAAACAAGTTCATTTTAGCTATAAAGCTCAATAACAACATGTTGATGTTGCAAAAACTGGTCAGTTATAAACTATAAAGCAGCTCTACAGAAGACAATATTGTCATCATCCTCTCCATTCAGTTCTGTCTGATCATGTCAGTGCGGTCAAATCAATAATATGACTGAATATGAAGAGTCTTTTAAACTCTGCTGATTGAGGGTCATTTAACGGACAGTACATCGTCAAAACAACAGCACTGTCATGATTTATCACTTTGTAATAGATTAACAGGATCTTAAATATACCAAAAAAAGACTTCAGTGTTTTGTTTGAAATGTTTGAAATGAAGTTGAGGTTTTCTTCAGCTATATAGATAGATGGAGTTATGTTACATAAATGTGTCTTTCAGAGCTGGTGAAGGACTGCAGCATTTTCACAAGATTCCAGAGTGTCATCTGGAGTGTGTGTGTGAGAGTGTGTGCGTGTGTAAGTGCGCGTGTCTGTGTGTGTGTGAGACCCTGCAGTGTGTCAGTGTTCCTATTAAGAGTTTTAAGGGTCCTTTTCTCTTAAATGACTGTGTAAATGGAGCTGACTGATGCCTCGTTGAGACAGGAAGTGAGTTAATACAAGGAGAGGAAGTGAGTAAATCCCAGCAGGATGTTTTACTGCAGCTGCTTTTAACTCATTTAACATTCAGACAGTCAAACATTCAAGATTTTTTATTATAATTATTTATTTATGTATTTATTTTTGTATTTTATTTTATTTTGGAAAATTGTCTGTAATTCAGTAATGAAAACAGCATATTTTGCAAAGCTGGGTAGTAAAACAAAAAAAAAAGCTTTATTTTTACCCCAGTAATACACCCAGTTCTTTATTTTAGTCTTTCTTTCATTTCCTGAAGGCCTAGGAGAGGATTTTGCAGGCAGACGCTGGCGGCACTTTAACACACATGTATCCGCGTATATAATTTAGCCACTTTTCATTTTACACAAAACTTTTACAGCTGCTATTTTTTGGGGGTGGTATTATTTTACCCTTTTACAGCAGGACTGAAGCCAGACCGGGCGGCGTGTTCGGCGAGCGGCAGAAGACTGAGTTTATGACGCCTCTGACCACATTTACAAGAAGATATCAAAAAGAATGAAAGAGCATGTTAATGTGTAACTTCTGATTATGATGACACATAACTGAACTCAGTGCTGGAATAGCAATTCCAGAAAAGTACTTTTCCAAATTATTTTCTCAAACAGTTAGAAAATCTGGAAAAAATGATACAAAACTGTGTATCTAAAGTCTTGAATGTTGAACTACTCATCCCATGATGCTTTGCGAAGGATGTAATTGAATCAGCATTATAAAACTCCTGTTTCTCTCTCATGTGTTTTCCTGTAGGCTCTGTCTCAGTCCATCGAGCAGCTGAGGAACTCCAGCACTCATCTGGAGGAGGAGGAGGACGAGGAAGAGCACAGAGAGCCAGAGATCGCATCGCCCCCTGCTGGAGTCATCCACAGCCGCAGCTTCAGACACACACACGCCGAGTCCAGAGTGATCCGGCTGAAAACTGAGCCCGAGGATGGAGAGATCGAGGAAGGGAGAGATGCAGGTGAAGAACAGAAGGAGATTTCAGCTCAGCTGAAACGAAGCGACGCCGAACGCAGTCTTGAAAATATGACGGAAACTGATGTTTGAAAAAAAAGAAGAAGAAAGAAATGAAGAAAGAAAGGGCTGAATCTCATGAATATTGTTCATATGTCCAGGTCATATTTAAAAAAAAAAAAACTAACTGATTTCTTTTTGCTTAAAGAAAATAAAGCCTTAAGATTTTTCATTGTGACTTATTTTTAAAATAAATTTTTTTTAACTTATTTAAAACTATTATATATTTTTTGCTTTGTGACAATTGTTTTTAAAAGTACAATTTTGTAACTTAAGTGAAACTTTTTTTTAATTTTTTTTTGTGCAAATTGATTTTAAAATTACATTTTTACTAAGAAGTTACTGTAATACAGTAAAAAAAAAAGATTTAAGCATACATTAAAGGCAGATATTTAGAACAAATCCTGCATGATGCAAAAAATACTATAATGTACCATCAGTTTTGCATTACATTAATGAATATTTGGCAGCGATGGCTTTGCAAAAACATTTTAAATGAGGTTCCACTTACTTTAAGCAAAATGTCATTTCTTTTGAGTGTGGGGTGAAATGTGACCTGGACATTTTTGAATTGAGGTTCAACCAAAGGAAAAGAGAGATAGTAAGTGATAAGAAAGAATCAAAGTGAAGTCCGATACTGAACAGAAAGAGAAAGTCCGCAGGCACGAGACTGAAATGTGCTCGTCTGTGTTCTGTGCGTCCGGGATGTTCCTCATGGAAACGCTCACTCAGTCGGAGTTGGCCCTGTTAGTGTGACACTGTATGTGACCTCTGACCTCTGTCTCTGCTGTGATCTTCCTTCTCGGTGGTTGTTGTTGTTGTTGTTGTGTGTGAAGCTAAATAAAGAAAAGCAATGACCACAGAGCTTCATTTGCCCCCCACATTAAAGCAACAGTAGCACAGCAGCTGTGTTTCCAGCCGGCCTCGTGTGAAGGGTCGTCTGACTAGAGGAAATGATGCGGCCAGCTTTTCTTTTCAGTGTCTTGTCTGAAGGGTGATGCGCAGAAACCGTGATAAATGATGTCTTGAGATCACTGTGTTGTGAAACCGTGTGCCAGTACATACACACACCACGGTTTAGTGAAGGCTAATGAGACTTTCAATTGCCGAAACACGCATTGCTGCGATGGAAACTACTGGGTTTCTCGATTCTGGTCACGATCGCGCCTGATTGAGGCGAAATGCTCCCTGCTGTTGTCTGGAGGCCGGATTCACCAAAATCTTCTTAAGAAAGAAGTTACGAAATTCGTAGGAACGTTCCTAAGTGCAATTGTTGAGAACATGTACGGCGCGCTCATGTGTGCTGAAGTTGCCGAAAATGATGCTGTAATTACACATAAAAAATGAGGTCCCTATTCGACTCGATTTGTGGAATTTCAAATTCAGAAAAAAAGTCACATGATGCATAATCATTACCGATCATTGTTTATCGATTACTGGTGTTACTTTTAGAGAGCTACTCGTGCACATCCTTAGTGGTGTCAGTTTAGTTTCAGTGAGTTACTATTATAGTTTTTCATTTTCAACTTTAAAGTTTTATGGTTTTTGTTGCATTTTATTAGTTTAAATGTATCTATTGTTTTTTATTCATTTTTATTTCAGTTTTAGGTATTTAGTACAACAGAAAATTGAGAAATGTTGGCATCTTGTGATACCGTTATCGTCTAACTACTAAAACGGAAATTAGTGGAAACTAAGTGTATAGGTGCGTGTGTTTCTTTACAAAAGTGACATCGCCAACTACTGGCCCAGCGGCAATTTTTTTTTTCCCAGGGGAAGACTCATGAATATTCATTAGGGAAGTCATCCCTGATTGGTCTTAACCCCAGTGACGGGTAGGTTTAGGGGCGGGGTTAGGGTAGGTCATCAGACCAATCAGGGATGACTTCCCTAATGAATATTCATGAGTCCGTACCATCCTGGGAAAAAAAATATCGCGGCCCGGCGTGAGTAATACAGTGTTTTTACTCGTTTGTGGATCCGTGAGAACGACAAATAAAAAAAATTCTCAGGTTTTGTCTTTGGACAAAAATTTCAAGAACTTTGGGAATACAAAATATAGGCTACTTAACTCTATTCTTAAGTTAGAAGAAGAATGTTTGGTGAATCCGGCTCCGGGTTTTCTGTGTGTGTTTACATGACGAGTCGGCGTTTGTGCCGTGTGCGGTTCGACCAGTCAGTGATTCGGATCAGTCAGCGTTGGTGTTTCGATGTGTCTCATGTCTTGCCTGGTGTTTGATAGTGAAGAAAATAAATATAATCAGTGTGAAGAGCCAACGAGAACTTCGTGTCGATGACGAAACCTTTTGTCCATGTGACGTCTGTAGTAAAAACACTGATATTTCATGTCCACATCATCTGAAGTTTTCATTTTCACGATGACGCCAGCACAGATCCTCCGAGATGTATAAAGTTTTGTGAATTTGCAATATCATTTTGTGATCGTACACTGTGTTCAAGGCCTGTGAGATGTACAGCACAGATGAATTAATCGCCGTCACTAATCGCACTAATGAAATGAATGATTGACGGTTTCTTAATCATGTGGCCACAAAAGCCTGTTTTTACTTCACTGCTATGTAAATAAAGTTTATTATCCACTGTTACGCTAGATTGAAACAATAACTGCATGAAAAACCTCGGGTCGAAGGTCATGTTTACGCTGACATTATAGTTTTAAAATAAAACTTCTCTAAACCACCTCAGACTCGTTGCATTATTGCCATTTTGAAGGGTGGGAAGGTGATTTCTGCGCTTTCTCTGGGTTTGACCTCGCTGTCTTTGCCTCTGCCACCCTGCACATATTTCCCACACCGCCTCACGTCTCAGGGTGATGCTGAGGGAACGTTACGTTAACCTCTTGTGCTCGAGCAGAGCTCAGGGATCAGGTTAACCCTTTGAAGTGTGCTTGATCTTCTGCCTGCTATCAAGGGAATGTCTCTGTCTCAGATATACGACCATCACATCACAGACCTCTATGGGAGTAGGAATGCTGCAGGTTCAATAGACGTTAATGACAGCATTAGTGGCACCTTTTTAAAAAGAAATGTATACTTTTATTTAGCAAGGGCGCATTAAATCGATCAAAAGTCACAGTAAAAACATTTATAATGGTACAAAAGATTAATGCTGTTCTTTGGAACTTTCTATTCATCAACAAATCCTTAATGTATCAGGTTTTCCACAAAAATATTAATCAGCACAACTGTTTTCAACATGAATAATAATCATAAATGTTTCTTCAGCAGTAAAATCGGGATGATTTCTGAAGGATCATGTGACACTGAAGACTGGAGTAATGATGCTGTAAATTCAGCTTTGATCACAGGAATAAATTACATTTTATATATTCACATAGAAAACCACTATTTTAAACTGTAATAATATTTCACAATTTTACTGCTTTACTACATTTTAATGATCAAATAAATGCAGTCTTTTTTTTTACTGTAGACTAAAAAAATAATGTACTCATGCCTCAGCTTTTAAAACAAGCAGTGAGACACTTATAATGTATGTACATGAGGCAACCCTTGCATGTAAAAACACACAATGTTTTTTTGAAACTATAGCCACAAGTCTTACACATTAAACATTAGCATGATAAAATTGCTTATGAATCAGTTATGAATCAATCTTTAAAGTCAGTAAACCAGAAAATAACTTTTCACATCCAAACTCTCTTGTATTACAGTTTTTCTCAGTCGCTTTGGTGCATTTCTCACATCGCTATTTACATTTGCACAACAGTTAGTTCAGCCTCCACAACATTTAGTCATGTGTGCACATCATAGTAGCAGTTTCTCATTCCTTCCAACAAACTGCAAATGCTTTTGGACATGCAACAATTGCTTTCATACAACTCTCTGCTGTTTTATAACATTATCATTTGCTTATGTCATGTCAGTCAAAATTATCTATACTTGTGAATGCTGAATAGTCATTCCATATAAAACTAATAGTCCTCATTTCGTTACTTAAGTCATTACATACAAAAATGTTGAACTAGTTGTCAAAATCTGTCAAGCAAATTTTACACATTTTTTTAAATCTTTTTTTTTCTTCTGAAAATGTCTCCTAAATTGAACAATTTCTCTCAGGTGAATCTCAGCTTTCACTGATGAGGAACATCTGCATGAATGATTACAGTACTATGTATGTTCAGTTCCAATATGTACTGCAATATTGTTTACAACACAAAAATGTGAAACATACATATTCAGTGTCTTGTACTCAGTTACCTCACTACATACAGTAATGTGTAACTTTACTGTATTTCTCAAATGGCTGTGCAAATAGTATGTAGTGCTGTCTTGAGCATTTTCAGGTAGTGTCACCAAGATCATTGGAAAACATTTACAGAGTAAACTGTCATAATGAAAACATGACAAAGCCATTTGACTATCTTGTTCATAAACAATGGTGTCAGGACTTTTCATCTTGATGACACTGACACTTTCATTGACATGAATACTTGCTTTTGAGGAATGAGCTCTCCATTCTGAGCAAGTGACACGCTTTTGCAGGTTATCAACTAGGTTTTGTTTTGAGAACTGCACTAACTGTTGTGCAAATGTAAATAGTGATGTGAGAAATGCACCAAAGCGACTGAGAAAAACTGTAACACTAAAAGTTCCTTGACCTTTTTTTTTACTGAAAGTAAAACCTGAGTTTATAGCAATATATGCTTATATATCATCTGATCAACGACCTGTGATGCCTGCCTAGGATCTAGTAAACGAAACATTTAAATACGCCATACATCTTTCGTCAAATTGATATTTATTTCCCAAGCAGGTCCACAAGCCCCAGGAGATCGACTCTTTCTGCGGCTGCAAACCGACCCCTTCCTTTGCTCTGCTTTCAGGCCTGCTCGACTCAAAAAGAGTCCTGTTTTCTGCCTTGCTGCTCTTATTCTCTGGAAATTGCTGTGGTCAGACCTCCATTTGACATCAGATCTCTATTTCAGCAAGGGGCCATTTGGTTCTCCACAAATAAAAGCAAACATCATTCATATATAGATTAGGAAATGCCTCAAAATAGAGGAATTATCCACCCGCCCCCCAATTAGAGAGCCTTCCACCTTCCCGCAGAGGTATGCCATTCATCTTAGGGCTCACCGGGGTTTCCCACCGGCAGAAAACAAGCCCACCTGCATCCCGAAGCCAGCTGTGAAAGCAAACTCCAGCGCTGCAGTTTAAAGCTGCATGGCCTGCTTCAGTCTGCAGATATTCTGGCTGTTGCAGGTATGACATGTTAGGCCTTGCAGAACCAATTCATGTTCACTTCAGTGCCAATACCAAAGACTTTAGGTATACAAAGACGGTGCACTCATGAAGAGAGGGTGCAACGCGCAATATGGCGGAATAAGTCATCACTGCACTGCTTATGATTGCACATGCGCATCCAGCCTGAAAAATGATTATTTTTTTTTTTTCATGATTTGAGTGTTTAGAAATAAAATGTCCGATTTCATGGATGATTTTAAATATGAAATTTAAAGCAACACTAAGGAACTTTTTTTTACCTTAAAATAATGTTTCCAAAATCGTATCAGTGGTTCATCAAGTCGTAACAGGGTGAAAGGCACTTCTGCATTCGCTTTGCAGCCCTATATCTGCTATAACCACACTATGCAAGTTTGCCAGATCGGGTAGCGTTTCTGTAGTTCGAATGAGACATAAGAAACTACAAATTTGACTTGCGGTCAAGCATTACAATAGTCATTATTGAGTTTTTCTTTATTTTTGATGTCGCAATACATCATACTTTCATGAAATCATGCAACATACTCTACCTTGTCTGTGGACATCGTTCATTCCACAGCCGGTGCTGGATAAACAGCGAGCGTGCGTGCGACAGTAGGCTGCGGTAGGCTAAATTATTTACGACAGCGGTAATGGACAATTCCGCTTCCAACCTGTAGGGCGACCGAAGAGGAAAAGTTCCTTAGTGTTGCTTTAATTGTAAGCTTGGTGAACAGCTTTGGAGAATTTATTGTTTCCCCATCCGAAGAGACAGGAGCTGTACTTGCATGACTGGAAACGCTGCCCGAGAGGCGTTTCAAAGATGGCAAAGATTATGTAAAATTCACTTTTATATTGTTTTTGAACATATGTATGTGTCTGCAGTGTATGTACACAACCACCCTATTGTGATTAAAAAAGTCCATGCACTCCGTTTGATAAATCTGAAAGTGTCTCAAAATGAGCCGTTCAGGAATATACTCCAATGTGACATCACATATGCTTAGGCCCCGCCCACGACTGGCGACGGACTCCGCCCTATTAGCTTAGCTCCTCCCCTCAGTGAGCTGTACACAGTCCGCCATGGTTATCTCCTCGCCAGAGCATTTAACAGCAATATTCAAGTAAAAAATGTATTCTTATTAAAACTACTAAAGTTATTCAAACAAGAGCAGTGAGTGATTTTCTGTTTTTCTTTTGTTGTTTGGTTCATATTAACAGCATATACTATTATGCTCCTGTCACTTTAATACACAGATCTAATATACACATGTGATTTCTTTCCCTGCTGTTTACGTTCACAGACATAACCAACTAGGTTTGTGAACTTTG
The DNA here is from genome assembly GCF_951802725.1 of Rutilus rutilus. NCBI lineage: Eukaryota > Metazoa > Chordata > Actinopteri > Cypriniformes > Leuciscidae > Rutilus > Rutilus rutilus. The sequence continues at coordinate 37,957,177 of NC_140216.1, read as the reverse complement.
TTCACTATAGTTTTAAAATAACCATGTGTGTATTTGACAGTTTAAGTGCATTAAGACGTAAAGGAGAACTTAGTTTAATACTAACACAACACGCCGTCTGACAGGCAGCTTTCTGTGCGCTTGCTTCAGATGTGTGCGCTCAGAAAACATATATCAGAAGTTTAGACTTTAAAATGCATGCAAAATAAAAAACGTTCATGATGACATAGAACTGCATTGTCACGTGAGCATGACTGCGATAGAGATGATAATCAAAACCAAACAGATGTTTTGGTAGATTTTGACAGAGTATCCGAACCGAGACACGCTGTACAGGCTCCGCCCTCTTCAGGGCAGCAGCTCATTTGCATTTAAAGATACATACACGAAAACAGTATGTTTTTCCTTCCACTCAAAAATGGGCTTTTACAACATGGTATAATAAATGATCTGCGGTGTATTTTGAGCTGAATCTTTACAGACACAATCTGGACACATCTTGTAAAAAGGGGCATAATAGGTCCCCTTTAAAGGGACTTTGCCAATACTGAGTGGAAGAAACCACTGAAACTGAGGTTATTTTCACTTCACTTACAGCGTGCATTCAGAAAAAATGCTTTCTAAACCTATTAGTCATCACTTTATTTATATAAGAACTACAGAGGCCAAACTGTACGCAAAATATTTAACATGACAGAGAGCAAATTTAATATTTTACAAATGCGTAAACATCAGCAGAAATGCTTGGAGTGCTTGGTTTCTAAACACCAGTTGAAGGTTTGGTTCCATGCTTTCAGCAGTCAATAATTCACCTCGCATCGCGATCAACACAAGCCGTGTTTATCCTAGTCTGGGTTGTATTTATTTGTACCTTGTGTAGTTTTGTTCATGCTTTTGGAGGATGAGGACATTGACAATGAGAACTGAGAAGTGTTTTCCTCACTTTTAAGTGACTGGATCTAACAAGCACTGGACTGGAGCACATGCATGGCCTGGATTGACAAACAAACTGCCAATATTTTTTCTTTCCGGATGGTTTGGGACTATTTCAAGCCTTCATGATGTGTGTGGTCGAGGTTCCTGAAGAGAAACTTCCTGTCATTTAGTTTAATGATGTTGCTCATGCACACGGATCGACTCTGGCGGAGAAACAAAAACAATGTCACTCACCATGGAGAGACTCCACAGTCTGAGTAAACCTTAGAGGAACATAATATCAAAAAATTACACACTTGTGTCAATTGTAATTGCAGTGTAAATGGATTTTGATGAAGGTCATTTCAATAAACAATGATCAACAATATGTAACTTGTCTTTTTATATATATATATATAAAAAAAAAAAAATTCACTTTAGCACCTGCCCCCAAAATGTCTGTGCACGGCCTTGAACCAGAGTATCTGTGGAGAAAAGGGAGGCACATGAACCATAAACATACAGGTTTTTGGAAACCGTTCCCCCCTCCACCAGGCAAGTCCTCATGACAAACTGCCCGTGTTCAGTTTATGTGCACCTCGCAATTATCCTGGTTAATCTCGAAATGCCGTGGAGCTGATCATTAAACAAACAAAACATTTATCCCTGTTATTGCATTGACACTGAGGTCCCACGCGAAGTTTATTATCCCCTTCTTTTACTCAAGACGCCAGAGAGAGTAGAGAAAAAAACAAAAAGAAACGCACATTCTTGCAGCATGACCCATATGCTGCAGAGAAACCCTGGTGTGAAAGATAATAAATTTGTGTTGTGCATAAAATATGTGACATCAACACGTTCGGAAAGCTCAAAGACTCACCTTGCAGAGCGCGAGATGCTGCGTTAAGAGCTGCACTGCCATAAAATACTGTAAAATGCATAAAACAGTTTGCTTTTATGCTTTGAAATAGGACCGAATCACTTAAATGACCTCATCCGAAAGCCCGTGTCGAGAATTATGTGCCCCTAAAGATTCATAATGCAAGAAACAAATCCTGCATCACGGGCCACAGGGAAATATATTTAAGACTGATGAACCCCACCGCTGAGTCACTGAATGCTTGAAAATATTTCAAGCTCTTTTATAACAAGAAAAAAAAAAAGAGTCTAGAACAGTGGTTCTTAACTGGCGGGTTGTTCTGTCAGTAGGGAAAAGTAATGCTAAACGCAACTGATGCATCTAACTATAATTGTGCATAGTTAGGACAAAGAGAATTAATAGGCTAAAAGTTGACATGAAATGTTGACATCTAAATGTATCAATGCATCTGTGGATACGTTTCATTTTTTAAAAGTTTGTCTTTGTAATATTTAATCAGAATGTCATGACTGGAAATGACGGACTTCTCTCTGGTGATGTGCGCAGGACTTCTCCAATCATTTAGTCCGCTTAAACCCCGCCCCTTTTGAAAGCCACACCCACACCTCAACATCCAATCAACAGACGATGCATAGAACAAAGTCCCCTCCCTAATTTTTTTAATAATCCATTATACGCAGATACATTGCATTGCATTGCACAAAAAGTAGTCCAATAGCCTATAATGTGTTGCATATCTTTTCCTACAATAGTTTGTAGAACAGATTAAAGATTTGAAGCTCTCAAAACTGATAAAACTACTTTTATGATGTTTTTTGTCCTGTTAGGAATGTGACAGACATGGTCACTACTCTATAGGCTACTGTCATTGAATAGAAAATATATTGTGGAATATGGAAAAAAGGGCTTTAAAAATATGTATATATATTTTTGGGGGAGTTGTTAATTTAAGATACATCTGTTGGTTCCCCACTTGATGTCCAAAGTAAGCAAAACCAGTTGCATCATTTAAAGGAGAAAAAAAGGCGGGATTTTTACGTAGTCCACCTGTTGGCAGGAATTTTGCACAAAGTACTATAGGACAGACTTCTGAAAGATGTGTGTGTGTGTGAATCTGGTTTATTATTCTTCTTCCAGCGTTCCTGTGTGCGCAGGCGTTCGGGTATGAAGCGGTAATGTATCGTGGCTGTTATTCTTTCCGTACATTATTCCCGCATGGGCGGTGTGGGACAGCATTGGCAGCGGGATAAAGAGAAAGACTCGATGCGTGAGAGTATAAAACAGACCACCCTGGACTCAAACACAGGCCTGATGAAGCTTTTCATGGCGGTGTGTGTTTCTCAGCTTTGTCTGTTTTCCTGGTGCCGTCCGATTGTTCATGCAGTCCAAATACGCTGGGAGAGACCCGTCTAGTATAATACGTGGCTTTGTTCGGTTAGGCAACAGTTATGGCTTCAACACTGACGGAGAAAATTGAGTTTTACAGGATAAATGACGCAATAATCCGTGCGCTCGGGGCAGACCACCGCAAACTTTTGCTCCCCGTTACTTTTTTTTTGCAATGACTGACAGAACTGAAAATACTCGTAATGAAGTCTAACAGGTTCATTCTTTAAAAAGTCAGCATGAGTTTTTATCACTGTGAATTTTAAAGGCTATAATAACATGGCTGCAGCCACTAGACGAGTAATCAAAACATTTCGCTGTTTATAAATGAAAAAGGAAAAAACTTATGATCGCTGCTCTCGGGTACAGCTGTCAAAAGTCTCGTATTAAAGCTGGGAATCAGTGAATGTGAACCAAGAAAGGTTTTCTTGTGGTTTTGAGCGAGAGCAGGTGCAAATGACACCGGCATTGTAAAGGGATAGTTCACCCAAAAATTTTAATTCTGTCATCATTTACTCACCCTCAAAGTCAACCCGTAAGACTTTCGTTCATCTTCGGAACACAAATGCAGACATTTTTAATGAAATCTGAGAGATTTCTGTCCCTCCATTGACAGCTACGCAACTACCAATTTGACGTTTCAAAAAGTTCATAAAACAAACATGCAGAAGCTCAAACGTGCTGCGTAACACGCGAAATTAATCTAGAGATTGCTTCAAAATTCATCGAATTTTTGTTCATTTGTGCAGATTATCATGATGACTAAAACGTGTAAGAATCATAAACTTTGGATGGTCACAGAGCTTATTTTCTGCAATAATCCAGAAGCCTATGGAAATATCCTATTGGATTTTTAGTCGAGGAAACCAGGGTGAAACACGTCATCACCACAGCTCTCTATAAGTTATATTGGCTACTATTTCTTCATTTTTAAGCTTGACAGCCTTGCCTCGAGATGTTTTGGTATAGCAGAGCTGTGCGAAGATCTTCAAGAATTCTCCTCCACGTAATAATATATTAGCATACAGGTATGGAGTGACATGAGGATGAGTAAATGTTGACAGAAATAAAATGATTGCTTTTAAGTTATAAATGTCCTGCACCGAGGAATTCAGTCAACCAGCATGCACACTCACGGCTCATGTATAGAAAGATGAATGAGCCTTTAGTGGAGCTGGTTTATGAGTTTGTCAGGCGGATTGCTCTTACGGTCCGCGCTGTTATCTCAACCCCTCTGAGGGATCAGCACTCCCTCTCAAGTTATGGGAGATAAGACCCCTGGAGGAGGGGGAACTCACTCCTGGAGTTCAAAAGACTAAAGTTTTATCTGCAGGCTGATGGAGAGACGGTTTGTGGATGGGAGGCAGACTCCAGTCCAAAGAGATCTTCATCCATTCAGCTCTGATGAAGGTTTAGGTCACTTTCACCTCCCCCACTCCATCAAAAACACGTCCTCGGTCTCTAGGCCAATGGCACGATTGCATCTCATCAGTGTAGATCCGTCTTAAATGCTGTGCAAGATTAGTGCATCCAAAGTGTGTTGAATATGCTAACTGTGCATGGTAAGGATTCACTGCTTGTTCAGGTTTGTGAATCCAAATTATTGCAAAATTATAGCTATTGCAACACATTTCTTGCTCATTTTGTCAATTTTTATTACATGCAATCCATTTAAATTTGAAAACTGGAGGTTTTCTTAATGCATGAATCATTTTTGTTGGCATAACTTGGGCAGGGAATTGCAGTTCCCAGTGTGCTTTGCATGGGACATGATGGGGAGAGTAAATGTTGAAATTAAGTGTTATTTTAAGCATTTTTGGACAAGATGGAAAAAAAGAGGGAGCATTTTTAGTGTTTAATGTATTGTTAGGATTTCGAAAAGTTTCTGTTATGTTGCTTCATACGTTTGGTGAAAAGTGAAAAAGAGGAAAAAATAGCACTACTAACAAGCAACAGCACATATTTGCATGCTAATAGTAAACGCTCACTGAGTAAAGCAGCATTAAACTCATTTTTTACTAGCTGGTAAAATAAAAAAATATATAATTAAGTAATGTGACAAAAAATTGTGAAATTAATTATTTCAGGGACACGTGTAAAATCACATTGATTCTACTTAATTGGCTCACTTTCTCATGTTTTAATACATTTTCAGTAAACGTTTTTCTCACGCTTGTCTTCTTTTCTTTAAAAATGAAACACGTCCCATATCATACAGTCTTCCCATTTCTTATGTTTAAAAAAAAAAACCCAGGAGGGAGGAATTCAGTTTACAAAAATATTGTTGAAACTCCCTATAATTTAATAAAAGGCCTAAAAAAATGGAATGAATCTAATTATGCACATATCTCTTGGAATCAACTCTGCTCTGCCCTCTGTAATACATCCATGTTTGTTTTTCTTCATTGAAGAGCCACATCAAAAAATGAGTTTTTTTCTGGTATGCCGAGGCTAAAGAGGTTATACTTAACTTACTTACTAACACAAATAGCCCACAGCAAGGTAGCGTTTCACTGGCTCGCTCTCGGCCCGTCCCGCTCTCATTCTTTGAGATGCTTTTTAGATTGTGTCCCTCTTTATTGGAAGCAGATACAGCTTATGTAATCTTTACTTATCTCTGTTAGTTGTCGATTTGTCACTGTGATCAAGACGACGGCCATTGAACATTTGTAGGTGTGTGTGCAAAGGCGAGTATCACTATTCCTGTGGTGTTTTGAGTGCTTTTTAACCTTGTTGATACTGAATGTGGTTGCTAGGGTATTCTAAGTGGTTGCTAGGGGCTTTCTTAAGAGTCCAGATGTTTCACACACCCTGTTCAATATGATAATCTACATAGCAGGAGTATAAGGTGTTGCAGTAGATCACAATTCAAATAAAAGTTGCAATATTTATCAAAATAATGACAATATGACTTATTTTTTGGCCAAATCACGCAGTCTTAATACTATCCGCTATAGGCCACGTCTCCGTCTAATTTGTTTCTGCTTAAGAGTCATAGAGCAATGACACGCTCACATTCACCAAGATAATCCATCCTGTCACTGCTAGAACAATGACTAATTCATCTCACTTTTCATTCAGGCGTTTTCATCCAAGGAACGGTCACATCCATGAACTTGAAGACTCAAATCAGTGGCGTTATCAGGCTGTGATGTCACTGACGCTTTATTTAAAGGAATTCTGGGAATCTTCCTGCTCTGGTATCCTACTGAGATGAGGATTCAGCGTCTGTTTTTTTGTGTGTTTTTTTACACGCTGTGGTTTTAATCAGAAACTCGATCTGCTCTTCTAATCAGTGCATTGATTTCCCTCCTGCTAACGTGGGTCAGACGGAGCAGATCTGCTTTCAAACGTGACCACAAATCAAGCGCCGAAGAACAAATCCCCTCTGTGTGTGTGTGTGTGTGTGTGAGAGCAAACGGAAAGCCCTTCCTCAGACCGTCGCTTTGCTTTTTGATCAGGCGCTCAGGACGGTTGCTATTGCAGTCTAGCATTTGATTATAGCGGAAAGCTCTTTTTTTTTTCAGTGTCAGATGAAGTTTTTGGGAAATCTGCCCCTTGAACTGCGACTGCATGGAAACCTCAATCTGTGGCTTTTCCAAGTTCATCACAAGCGCAGATGTTCAAAGCGAGCTTGACCGTGGTAAAGTGAGAGCGACTGGACTATATGCAACACTCATCACAGCTTGATTGGCACTGAAGAAGATTTGCAGAGTTGAATTCTACTTGCATTATCTGGTTTAATCTGGTTTTTATCTGGTTTATCTGGAGTGCATGAAGTCAAGTTTGGCTGCATGGTCAGATTATATCTGATGTTTAGCATTTAAAGGCAATTGTCTCTTTGTCTTTCTAAAGAACATTCAAGTCATGTTGGAATGATTGTGTTTACAATGCTGATTTTTTAACAATACAAATTTTTTAGTATTCTCTGAGTTGGGGAAACTCAAGAGTCCCAACTAAAGTCGTTTAGTAGCCTATGTATCAAAAGACTGCACAATTTAAAGTACCAACTCTTTTATGTTTTCTCTTCCTACTGTTGCTGATGAAACTGTCCAGAACACAACACTTGTTTAGCCAGTTTATAAGGCACAGGTTTGCATCACTAAACTACATTTCCCATCATTCTCGGAGGCAGCACCAGATAAAATACGTAGATTTATGCTGCCTTTACATGCTTTCAGAAGTATCATAAGTTTCCTAGTTGGAAATTGGACATGAACGCTCTCTCAAGTCATATTTACAGCTGGGAAACTCTGAGATCACTTTGATACCCTTGTTTCTGAGTTGGGCGGGACATGAACTTTAAACATGGCGGAGGGGAGAACGATTGGTTGCTCATTTCATAAAGTGATGTTTTTTAACATCTTATCGGGGTGAAAATGTGTGTTCTGGTCAAATAGGCCTTTATCAAGCTGCTTCATTTGACTGATCTTCCATTCCTGAGGAGTTAATATTTCATTTCATGTGCTTCTGGATTGAGCCTCCCTGTTTTTAGAACTGTCTATTGGGGCTGCAGATAAAGATGAGCCTTGTAAACGTCAGCCAGAGCAAATCTTACCGAATATTCATGCCTTTCGACAAGTACGATTTACAGTTCTCTCAAATATTGAGCTGGCTTATCTGGACGGTGAAGACGGAGCGGTGTGGAGATGAATGAAGTGGTATGAAGAGAGCGCGAGAGTTAGACGTGGAGACAGGCGGAGAGATTCGGGTCGGTGGAGACAGACTCTGTGACAGCATAACCCGGCATGATGAACTGGTTCATTAAGCTTTCAGTTGAAAAACAGCAATTCGAACATGGGCAACTCCAGCTGTGAAAGAAATTACGAAATAATTCCACAAGATAAATCTCTCTAAATATGAAACCACTTCACTTCCCAGCACACACAACCTCTTTGCATGACTAAGGGTGCTTACATGCTAGAAAAACAAAAACTTTGATGGATACGCAAGATCCATTTTGAAGCTTTTCTAATTTCAAAGCACCTTGCGTTTTTACATCGTAATCTCTAATCAGTTTTTGTTGACTCAATCCATTCAAACATGGTCTTTTATTTATTGTGTTCACTGTAAAAAATGATCGTGATTTTAACAGTAAAAGACTGTAAAAATGCTACAGGTTAACAGAAAGTTTCCTTACTTTATACAGTAAATAACTGTGATAGATCTAATGGTACATTTAATGTCATTTTACTGTAAAATACCATTAAATTGACAGTTTTTTGTCATTTAATAATTTACAGTGAAAAACCGTAAATTGACATTCCCACAATTCACATTTTATGTATTTTTGTTGAAATAACTACGTTTCGTCATCGTTTTTTTCTAATCAGTTATGTACATGAGGGTTTTATGTTACATTTAATGTTGTTAAATTAATGTTTATTGTATTTTTATAATGTCATGTGTGTTACCATGATGGTGTTTAATGTTTGTATGAATGACACTGTGCAGCTTCTATATATTAGTATTAACTTTCTTGTGGAAGAATTGCATGTTATGAGCTTTGATCATGTGACTCATTACTGCTGTGATTGTTAGTTATCAGTGTATTACAATGGTACAAAACAGATTTTAAAACTTCTATAGGTCGGTAAATTAACATTATATCAGATAATGAAATACGGTTTATTACTGTAAATTTAAAGTTAAGTCTGTAAAACCTAAAATGTTGCTACCGTATTCTTTACGGTAAATTTCTGGTAACCAGCTGGCAGTTTTTTCCCGTAAATTTAACAGATTTTATATTTATTATTTACAGTTTTGAGCACGACTTGATGAGCATCAACTGCGTCCTTTCGTGTTCGACATATGAGAGAGAGAGACAACGATTGATCCAGTTCTGACTGGATTGTTTCAGGCTTTAAACCGTGACGGCCATCTGTGTCAAAACTCAAGCCAATTCAACTTTTAGTCGAAAAGAAACAAAGACGACTGTTTTTCTTCCCGTTTTTTTCAATAGGAACTTTGAGATGATGAATAAATATTGTTTTCCAGAAAGGTTGTGAGTCAGTTTTGGGCTGGTGTTGTTTAGGGTGGTATTACAGTGAGACTGTATGCTTTCTGTCTTGGTTATTTCTATTGGCATTTTGTTTCTAATCCAGCAGGATTTGGGTTTGTTTCATGTGGATTTGGAGGTCCAGGAACCAGAGGGTGGAAAAACTCCTCTAGAGAAACACGGCAAAGAAAAGAGCAACAATAAGGTGGACTTCACCGCAAACATTTCTGGATGTATTTATTTATAGGGGAAAATTCACAAATCCAATTTGGCTCCAAAATTCAAAACAATACAATCACTTTTCTGGGTTTGTACAGGAAATCTTTCCGCCTCGAGGAACATGATCATATTGAACATGTACAGGTTAGTGGAGTTTAAACACACAGTATAAAGGTTGATTCACAAGAGAATATACAAAACGTAGAGGTTCATCAAGGACACATTCAATTGATTGACATTTATAATGTTACAAAAGATTTCTATTTCAAATAAACACTCCTTTTAACTTTCTATTCAATCCTAAAAGAAATGTAACTCAGTTTCCATTAAAATTGTTTTCAACATTGATAATAATCTGAAATGTTTATACATATCAGAATGATTTCTGAAGGATCATGTGACACTGAAGACTGGAGTAATGATGCTGAAAATTCAGCTTTAATCACAAGAATAAATTACATTTTGCAACATATTCTCAAAGAAAACAGCTATTTTGAATTGTAATAATATTTCACAATATTACTGTTTTTTTGATCAAATCAATGCAGCCAATTTAAACATGGTCCAATTCATCCCGACAAATCTGTTCGACAACATTAGTCAATGACCAATAAAATTGAAGTTTTCGGGTCACGTGTTCATATTCCAGATTTATCATCATTGATCTCTAATTGTTCAATTTACTCTACTATTATTAATATACCATATAGCATATTTCCATATCACAGCACCATCACTATATCAGTGCTTTGAAGTACAGTAGTGAGTGAACTTTCTGCTTTTTTGTTTCGTGTGGCGCCTGTGTTTGATACCAAGGGTCTCTTTGGCTGCTGTGTGAAATAAATGTGCTTCTGTAGTTAACTAAAGTGCAGGAAAAGCATGAAAGCAGAGATGTGTGTGCCTTGACGTCCTGTCAGCGGCCGGCCGGACTCAAAGGACTCCCGCTGTGTGTGTTGTGCTTTGACTGACGGAGGATCTGTGGATCTCAGATGCCTCTGAAACATCTGCAGAAATGCACAACATGTCGTCCGCTGCTCGGTTCTGCTCGTTCTCTCTCACCGTCGAGGGCCTTTTCGCCAGCCTGAAATGTCCGACCTGGATCTGAATGCTGGAAAGCACGAAGTGCCGTTCGAAACCCACTTTACTTTCTGAGAGAAACAGGACACTGAACAGGAATTAATGTCAGTGGTTCTTAATCAGGAAATAATTGAATGATGTCTTTTAGGGCCGATGTACATTTTTAGCCGATACCCATAATTGTTTATATTTGAAAGCCGATAAACGATATATTGGCCAATAAATTTAAATCCAAATTTTTCATTTTGAAGTGATTCCAATCATATTTCAAGCAATTAAAAACCATCATGGTGAACAGTGCTTGCATCTGAAGAGTCTCAGCTGAAGGAAATAATACATTATTTATCGACTTTAATATATTGGCCAAATTTTCTTATCGGCCGATAACAATAACATTGAAAATGAACATATATCGGCAGATACCGATTTGGTGGCCGATATATCGTGCATCCTTAATGTCTTTATTACGGGTTGATGTTTTCTTACAGTTTACATTTTGATGAAAAATTAAGACGAAGATTTTTTTCTTTGGAATAATACGATTCTAAACGACTACAAACATCTCTATAATCTAATCATGTTAATTCCCCTATAAACGAATTTATATAAAGTGCAGAACATCCAAACATAATATAAAGGTACGGAATCAAATAGTGTAAATACAGATGACTAAATCTGGTCAGTCAAAAATCTGGAACAACAATTGGGAGTTTTGCAGTTATGGAAGCTACGGAACAAAAGAGTAAAAAAGGTCATTTCCAGTTTATATATCACAATTTTTTTTATTTAATTTATTCTGAATTGTGAGATATGAACTCGATGTTCTGCCTTTTTCCCTCAGATTTGTGAGTTTATATCCGCAATTCTGACTTTCTTTCTTAAAATTGTGAAAAATGGGCCACACAACATTTAAAAAAAAATGAAGACCATCTTTTTCTGACATCCAAAGGCACAATACAATTTTTTCTCTCATTCAGAGGATCTTGCCCGTTTCCTCCACAATTAAGCGAATAAGAACAAATGTAGAGAGGAACTTGATTTTGTCCGTGAGGAATTGATTGGATGGTTGTGGTTTGCTATTGGCGGATCTCATGTGAGTGACATTGCCTGATGATGTGACAGGTTAAGTCCTTCAAACATGAAATAACACCTGCAGATCACCAAGGCTTTGAGGAATCATCCAAACATGAGGTAAAAACAGCCACTGAAATGTTTTTCGTGTTGCCAGGGAAAACATCCCTTGACCGACGACTAGGCTGGGACTTCTGCTCGCAGAGTTTGGTGATGTTTCTTCATTCTTCACTTCCTGTAACAGTCGTTTCTCTTCGTCCTCCGTTTGTCTGTCATAACCCCTCTGTCCTCATCCGTCTCTCTGTGACAGCAGCGTTTCTGCCCACACACACACACACACACACACACACACACACACACACCTCTTTCCTGTTTGCTCAGGTGGATGAAGCTGTGGTTTGGAGTGAACCAGTAGTGACCCTCTACTTCCACACCCACACACACACACACACACACACACACACCTCAACCTTTTAACTGACAGCATCACTTAAGGTTCATGCAAAGTCAACAGATCACATGTCTGGATTAGTTAATGAAATGTGAAGAAAAAAAACGGAGTAATCCTGAAGTGACTCTCAGTGCTCAAATCAACAGAAATCAAAACTGACCTTTCAAAATTGGGAGTTTTGTGACTTTTCGTCCATATCTGTTAGCATCTACTGTATATGCGAGTGTCACGCTCAAAGCTGTGCACACAAAAGCAAAACCAGCAGCACTAGTGGAGTGGAGATATTAAAATCAAGTCCAAAAGATTGCAAATGGAGAAAACTCTTAAATGCTCAGATTTGCCAATAAGAGTTAAAACAATTCAGATATATCATCCACCAGCCACCAAACCAATGTCAAACCAGTCTCTATTCATATGAATTTGTAAACAATATTTTATATAAAACCAATGCGTAAAATATAATTGTGCATTTATACATGCACATCCACAAACACATTTTAAATGTTTGCAATATGTAGAAAATATGCAATATACCTACGCTAGCTAAGTAAACGTGTGTATCAGTGTCAGAAATGAATAGGTCTCGAGGCAGAAATGCCACAGAGGGTGACAGAAAATACCCCAGAAACTCAAAATATGCCAGTAAAAATATGAACATTTATTTTTGTATAACATATGAGCTGATGTTCATTTAAACTGATATCATGCACTCAAGTTTCATGTAATGCATTGATTAAATTCAGGTGTTTGATAAAACTGCATGACATGCAGGGTGTTTTTATATAAGAAATGCCCCTGAAAATCAGATCCAGGGGGCAAACATGGGCTTTTTATGGGGTTTTTTTTGTGTTCGTTTTTTAAAAGTGAAATTCTGCCATTGGTATGTGTATAGCTGCACACCTGCAGGGTCTACGGCCATCATTACCCAGACTCCCCCTCTCAGAGAGTGACACGCCAGACCCTTGCAGCACATCCAGCCTGGAACAGGATATGACATCGGACAGAGCGCTGGACTCGCCACACATGGAAACCATCAGAACTCATAGTCATTTGTAGAGACGGTGGTGCTAAAAAACATTTAGACACAGCTCTCTCTCTCTCTCTCTGTGTCTCTCTCTCTCTCTCTCTCTCTCTCTCTCTCTCTCTCTCTCTCTCTCTCTAAGACCTTCAGGAAGTTCCACATAAATAAGGTACAAGCTGAAGATATTTTATGTTCTCTGCATTTCTAGTATAAATTTAGCTTTTACTTCTGCTGATTCAACCATACAAGCTGACCAGTCAGGTTGTGAACGTATCCCTATGCTTTTAGGTTCGGTGTTAAAATGCCAGTGTGAACGCTAAGCGGACCAAGACTAAATGTTTTTTTTGTCAGAACCAAGCAAACCGAACTACAAGTGTGAACACACACCGAGATGAAGAAATATCTTAAACCGCACTATTTGGCATAGCCTGATTTGTTTAGCTTTTGCCATAAGACATTGCATTTGCAATCTTACACTAGTTTGGTACCGCTTAAAGTGTAACTCTCGCCAAAATGCAACCTAGGCTCTTTTTGTTAATCTACCCGAGGCAAACTTTTGTTTAAAAGCATAATGAGACTGGAAACGCCACTTTAAAGTTTGACCGTATTTTCGTTTTAGGTTAAATGCCTTGAATGGGAGTGATTGGGGCACGACTATGATAGCATCAAAATCGCTATTTTTAAAACACTAATGCGGCTCGACACAACATGAAACTGTGCTGGAAGTGTCACCAGGGGCTCTACACATGAACTCCAGCATTGAGGACATTGTTTGTGTACACAGAGTTTACTAAAAAGAAAGATTTTGAACAACTCACTGTGTTTCCGGCCGCCGGCATTTTGTCAGTCAAAAATTGTCGATTTCCAAATGCAACGTAACAGGGAGGAGAGTAAAGATGGAAAGCTCCTAAAGCTCAGTTAATTTGTTGTTTTGTCGTTAGTGAAAATCAATATTGACCTTGTGTTTGAAGAAGGATCCTCATATAAGAAGCAATACTAAAATTCAGAGTCAGTTCATTCGCATTCGCAGATCGACTATTTTTGACTGACAAAATGTCGGAGGACGGAAACAACAACAGCTTCAGTGAGTTGTTCAAAACCTTTCTTTTTAGTGAACTCTGTGAACACAAACAATGTTCTCAATGCTGGAGTTCATGTGTAGAGCCCCTGGTGATTTGACCGAAAACGAAGATACGGTTAAACTTAAAAGTGGCGTTTTCATCCTAATTGTGCTTTTAAACGAAAGTTTGCCTCGGGTAGATTCACAAAAAGAGCCTAGGTTGCATTTTGGCGAGAGTTACCCTTTAAAAACAAAGATGGTCTTCAGTGGTTTAAGTTGTTGTTTCCCCGCATCCATCCGTCTCTAGTGCAATAGGTCTTTGTTCACGTCTAGCATGAGGTTTGTTTTCCTCTCATATTCAGCCACATTAATCAAACGTGGCAGTGAATCTCCTCAGAGGCTTCGGGTTGGGAAGTGTTTGTTTTTCTCGGGCAGTAATCACTGTGTTTCGTGTAGTGTTCAGCTCTTTGAATTGAGAAAAAGTTGTGTTGCTGCGGAGAGGAGCAGCACTGTGTGTGTTGCACGACCTGTCACGGCATCCGACGTTATCGCTCGCACTGTGTTTATCTTAGCAGTTTCCTGAATGGGGAGCCGATTAAACACGCCATTCTCTGGGTCGCTTCGGTCTGATTGTGTCACGATTCATTACACAGAATTACCTCTTGCGTGAGCGGACGTCTGTGGAGGTTAGCGAGACCACTCTTTCCTCGTTGTTTATTTTCTTCTGTCTTCTTCACTGGTTGGCTCATTATGCGTCATTCAGCTGAATCAGTGTGATGGACAGATATTTGAGGAGGTAAAGTATGAATTAGCAGAGGGACAGTTCACCCAAAAAATGCTGATTCTGTCATCGTTTACTCCCCCTCAAGTTGTTTCGAATCTGTACAATTTTCTTTCTTCTGCTGAACACAAGAAGAAGATATTTTGAAGAATGTCGGTAACCAGAACAACAGGCCCCATTGACTTCCATAGTATTTTTTTCCTCTTACAGGTTTGGAAAAACTTGAGGGTGAGTAAATGAGGACAATTTGCATTTTTGTGTGAACCTAATATATCGATATGCACTGATCAAATGACAAATTATATGATCTAACAATGCACCACGTAAAAATAAATAAATAAATATATATATTTTTAGATGCACTTTTATTTTGACACTCATGTTGGCCACATCTGCAGGCAACGTCTTAAAGTTTGTTACTTGCTTGTTCCTCTGACCCCTGACTCTATGATCTGATTTTTATGTACATCTATCGATTATATTATCCGTCTCAGTTTATTTGTATCGTTTCTATGTCATGTTTCTATGTCATGTTTATTTTTACTTTATTGTAAAGTGACCTTGAGTTTTCTGAAAGGCGCTATATAAAATAAACGTATTATTATTATTATTAATAAAGAAAAACCCCTTGAAAAACTTGTTCAAAAAGATGTAAAATTGCCTCTAAACTGTAATCAAATATTTGATAAGTTTTAACAACTTATTTTTCTGTATAAATGTGTTTTTCAACACCTAGAGTGCCTCATTGTGTTGTGTTTAATCAAGTGTATACAATATTATCAAAATTATTAATTGATTTTGGGTGATATTGGTCATTTCAATTAATTTCAGTTAAAGTCATGGAAAAGCATGTTGCTATGACTTACTGATCATATCATTTTTACAGTGCATTATTAAAAAACTAAAGTGTATTTTATGTTGTCAGTGTCTCATGTGGGATACAGGATTTGCACTTTTCAGAGAGTTCAATTAAATGTTCATGCTACATTTTGGTTGCATTTGTGAGCCAATAAAAAAAAAGTCAATTGTAAATATGTAAAATTAATCATAAGCCCCTGAATCTAATCAAATCACATGCTTTGAGAAATCGCCAAATATCGTTTCGCTAGCTAAGAGAATCGAAGTTGTGCATAGGCAAGTACTGCTCGTATTTTCTTTAAAAAAACTAAATGCAACACTTAATATTTCAATATTCCAAATAATTAAAAGTGGCATTTTGAGCAGTAAAAACACTGTCATATTTTTCTTCAAATGAGGTTTGCTGTGTTTGTCTAGCCTTGACTGACACTTCAGATGCTGCAGAGTGGAAAGATCAACACCTTCACTGAAGAACATTACACAAATAAACTTCAGCTTGTTCTCAGAAACGCCACGGCGAGAGACAAGCACTTTATTTCATATTTCAGTCCCACAAATAATCTGACATGGCACTTTTTGAGTAGCACTGAAGTCCAGCGGCGGTAAAGCCTGGTTGGTTTTTCTCTTTCTGCAGGTACTTGTGCTTCAGGTATGTGCTCATGCAGCGTTTGCGTGTGTGTGTGTGAATATGCTCGGCGTGTATAGTTACATGCATGTGTGTGTGTGTGTATTAGTGTGTGTCCGGACCAGCAGGCCCGCGGGTCGCTCCACAGATGAAACAGATAAGGTAATTGGCTCTAATGAAATCCAGACCTAGCAGTCCAAAATCTCTCTCCTGTTCCTCTCTCTCTCTTTTCATTCAAATCCATTTATTCTTCTCCCTTTCCTTCTCCCTCTCATGCTCATGTACGTCTGCTTGAGGTTTGCGAAACTTCAGGCTTAAGCGAAATTTTGAAACAGAACTTCAGGCCGCTGGGCCCGTTGCCATGTACAGAGGGTCTAATTATCGCCCTTTTGCTGTCGTGGAGTTTACGGCACAGGAAAAGAGTCATTATGCCTTCTATCCATATTCTTTTTTTAATGCGGAGGGGAGGTTGAAAGGTCGCCAAAAGGAGGTGCAGAAAAATGACTTCGAAACTCGCAAGCGGGGATGGGAACCTCGCGGAATATAATGATTAATGATAGGTGATGTGTGTTATGTTTTTCTAAGTTCAAATACTTCCCGTCTCAGTTTAATATGGAGAGATAAAAGGAAGCCGTTCGCAGGTTGAAACTCTGTGGTGATTTCAAAACATTGTTCTGTTTGTTTGAGCAGCGCAACACAGCGACTGTGGCTCAACCAATGGCGTGAGGTGGGGGCGGGACCATTGATCGACCAATGGAAGGGCTATATAGCATATCTCAACTGCTTGATTATTTATATCATCGCAAAATATAAACTATGTTATTATCACCCAGCTCTTTATATAAAGTTGGATTAGTATATGTCCAACTTTATCCAAAAACATACAGTACACACACATACACACATATATATATATATATATTATACTATATAGCCCAAATCTCTGCTGTTTGATTGCTTGTATTATGTAAACTATATTAAGATATTATAAACATTAACATCATAAATTTCTGTAAAACTGCTTTGAAAAGTATGTTGTGAAAAGTGCTTGACTTGCATGTAGACTCCACTTTTAGTGATTCTATGTGTGCTGCTGTTTGGTGAGTAAATTAGTCTTTTTTGAACGATTAATTTAAAAGAACCGGTTCATAAGTTCAGTTCATGAATCTGAATATGTCATTGACGACATTGCAAGAGAAAAATGTTTTTAGTTTACGGTCTTCGCATTGAAAAGAGATCCACGAAACACTCTCAGAATATTTTGATGCTGTGACTATTTTACAAAAAAAAATTAATAACTGTTAATGCAACTGAAAGCTTGGGTTTTCCCTCATCTGCATGTTACTGTTCATAAAGGAATCCATAAGGCAGCGTTGGCGGAACAGTAGAGAAAGGAAAGTGGAAAAAATTCTTTCATTAATTATGGTTTGGACTTTGGCTTAAATATTCCCAAACAGGACATAATTACAGGTTTTAATGAAGACGAGGTTTAATGTAACAAATCTTACAGATCCCCAAGCAGCATCAGCATGCTAGAGGTTTCCATGGTTGTTTACACGTTGCTATGGTGGGCTGTGTGGTTGCTAGGTGGTTGTTTAGTCAAAAGAGGTATCATTCATGTCTGTAGCACAAATGGCACAAAGTTTAATACTCAGGATTAGGGGGTTGAAATCTTAACTCTTAAGTATGAGCAGCAATGCTTGACTTAGCAAAGCAAACACTACTAAAAACTCATTTAACACGCAAACGGATCCCTGGGAAGAGGGAGGAACGGAGACCTAACGAGGAAGGATTTACAACGCCCCACTGAGACATGAAACCCCAGTTTGGGCTATTAAAACCTCTTATCTGTCCTCAACTTTTAACTTGAGCTTCACACTTCTGTATAGTTGGGCTGGGTTTGAGGGTGCGAGAGGCTCTTTTACCCCTGCGGGGGGGGGGGCGGGGGGGGTTGGGCAGAAACGCAGGGGTGATGAAGTTGTTGTTGGTTCAGACTGCATGGGGCGATGGACCATCTGTTTCAGGTTTTCCTTCTTTACTTTTCTCTTTCTCTGTGGAGTAATGGTGCATGCAAAGCAGCAGGAGATACCTGCTCCTGACCTCCAGAAACCTCAGACGCTAACTTGGGTTTAGATCATAGAATGAACAAAATTACTACTGAATCGGCAAATTTTTCCCAAATGTTCTCATGCTGTATTTAAAAAAAAAAAGATGTAAATGATATTTGAACGTTTTAACTAATAAATGTCACTTCATTTCTATTTTCTGAGTATGAATTATCGTATGCATTAAAATACAATGCAAGCACTGTAAAAGGTTTTGCCACTGATGTCATCACGAGACAGCTTTTCACCTCAACGATAAAATATCGTCACGTTTTAATATCGAATGCAGCAAAGTTTAGGGTTCATGTAAACAGAAATGTCAGAATCTGAAATCAGATTGGATTCATTCGGATTGACAAAAAATAGTGCATGTAACATACCTAATGAAATCAAATTTAATATAATGAATATATAAATTATATTAAAAGAGCATTATTCCTGCATGGACATTTGGAGATAAGCACACTTCTGGCACTCTAACAAGGATCGTTCACCCAAAAATGAAAATTCTGTCTTCATTTACTCACCCTTATGTTGTTCAAACCGGTATAACTTTCTTTTGAGGAACACAATTTAGAAATAATGTGTGTGTTTTTTTCATACAATGAAAGTCAAATCTTATATGGATCCCAACGCTCTTCAAAATATCTTCTTTTCTGTTCAACAGAAGAACGAGAGAGCAGATTCAATCTGACTTGTGAACAAATTGTTCAGGACTGCATTTCCCAATAGCATTGTGAGCCTACGCAATTGGTGGAGAGCACTTGTCCCAACGCTTTCTACAAATACATAGGCTTAGGATAATTTGGGGAAATTTCTGGTTCAATCGATTAATTGACCAGATCTAAGTCCAAAGAATCATTCGGTTTACGAATCAGACTAATGTGAAGCGTTCTCAATGACCTGTCAACTAGCGAGACTGAACTTTCATTTGAGAAGAGCAATCAAGCAGAAATGCAAAGCGAATCGGATCAGAGTGACACAGTTTGCAAATGAATCTGGATCATGAATGAGGGTTAGTAAAAGTTGAACGGCCACTTCTCAGGAATGCTTTTGAAACATGAGAAAACGTGCATTAGAAACTAAAATGAACGTTTAAAAACTGGCCAATCATTCCTCTTTGAACGCAGCATGTGGAGTTTAATAGTTGCTGGTGGTGGTGGGTGGATTGCATGCAACTCCATTGATGGTTTTGACATTTCGTGAATCACGTTGCCATTCTTTAGCGATGACATGCATTGTGTACACAACATTTTCTTAAAGGATGCAAAAAAAGAAAAAGAAAAATCAAGCTCACTCATTCGGAAAGATTTTTCTTTACGATTTTTAAAAGCACAGAGCAATTTTCTTGTTTCCTCTAAAGTGCTCAGACAGGATGTGAAACTGTTTGAATCACTTTTTACAGCGAGTTCAACAGTTAAAACGCCGCAGCCATGACTCAGCAGTGAGTTTCCTTGCTGTCTACTGCCTACATTAGCAGCTCCCTTCTAAGGGAGCGTCACGACTGACATGGAGAAGCCTTCGGTTCGAAACTGTACATTAAAGCTTTGTGAAAAGTGATCATGGAAAAAGCCTTGACATAATGCATGTACCCTGAGGAACCCTACGCTGACACGTTGAAAAGAAGCAAGCATCATGCAGTCATGATGAACTTTATACACTTGTGTATCTGTTTAGCATTTCTGTCAGGGTGACAGCAGTCAACGAGGCTTAATGAAGGCCTGAAGCTTTGCCCTGGAGGGGGGCAGTAGAATGTTTGGAGGTGTCACTGAAGGCTAATTACCCCCCAGGGGGATGGAGGTCTGCATTTACCCCCCACAGATCCCCTCCAGGAAAGCCTGACAAAGATGCATTAAGCAGATCTTTAAAAAAAAAGAAGAAAAAACCCTCTCTGAAACGTTCACCTCCCCTGACGACACGCCGAGCTAAAGTGCATTGGTTACACTTTATTTTAAGGTGTCCTTGAGTAATATTAATTAACAACATGTACTTACTATTGGGTTAGGGTAGGATTAGGATTTGGATGAGGGTTAGTTGCATGTAATTATGCATTATTTACTGTTATTGCTATGGTAACATGTAAAGTGTGTAACAAGGACACTGTAAAATAAAGTGATGCAACAAGTTAAAGAGCCGATTAAGAACGAATCACAGTCTTTATCTTCTGACTACGTTCAGCAGTGATGTAGAAAGTATATTCTTTTAGCTTTTTAATGTTGTTGACATGATGGTGAACATGATTTCACCAAGCATAGCATGCTCCTGGAACAACATTACAATATCTCAATCAGCTTTGAGAGACAAGTTTTACGGTTTATGTAAAGTTTAGGCTTACAACCAGGGTTGGGTGCTTCTACATCAGTGTTATGTCTGTGTCTGATTTTAGAGATAAGTTATGGGTAGGGTGGCACAGACTTTGAAGTCCATTTATTTTTTGGTGGTTTCTGTTCCTGGCCACCAGGCTGGTTTCCACTGGTCAGACTGGTCTAGTTTGATGGTTTTCGAAGGTTTCTGGGCACATATCTGACTGAATTCATCATCTCTCCAAACATTGACTGCTTGCTGAATGTAGTTATTTTATTGTTTTTAATTTTAATGCTTACATTTAAAATAGCACTTGAACATTTTGTGACAACTCAATTTCATTGTGTACAATCAGTTTAAATTTGTAAATCGGAAGTTTACTTTATCCATTGGGATTACAGGAATAATTTTATAGCAGGATGTATGGGAATCCAGATCTAGACTTTTTATTCATTTATTTAACTTCAACCATTTGGTTAGTCTTAATATTTTTATTCATTTAATCATTTATTACCTTACTTAATTAAAATATAATTTGGTGCATGCTATAAAACGCTTTATTATTTGCATAGAAAAGTTTACATTCCTCAAATTACATTTTGTGAAGGTTTTAATGTACCTTAAACCAGCAAACCCCCTTAGGCTGGTTTAAGCTGGTCTGTTCAGCAAGGAAATTGGATTTTTGTCACTTTTTATTGATAAGATTGGAAAATTGGGATTGAGAAATGTGAACATTCGAACTCCATAACCCATGGCCACCGCTCCAACACTTTTCTAATCGCTTTGGATCAATCACCAGATGTTCCACGCTGCACAAATCTGTCTTTAAAACTGACTTGACATGTTAAACATCCAGATCGTACCACAATTATGTTAATTTGTGCTCAATCTGTGAACACAAAACCGAACCGTGGACCTCGAGAACAATGCGCTGTGTTTGTCAACCAAGAACAAAAAGTGTGTGTTTGATCCAGCCCATCAGATTTTCCTGGCGAGTGGCGTGAAAACGCAGAGGGCTAGTTTCAGGGACCAGTCTAATTAAAATATTTCACTTATAAAAGTTTCCAGTGGATAGATTTGACCTTGTGTGCATTCCAGCTATTCAGGGGAATAAAGCAGGGCAAACGCATGCTCATAACTTTCTGTTCCAAGCAGGGATCTCATCCAGAGGAGAAACAGAGGAAGTCAGAGGGGAGTTGGCTTCATACATCTTAGTGAAACAGGTCAGTAAGTGACTCAGTCCTTTATATTCTCTTGCTCCTCCAGAACATCATTCTTCAAATGGGAGTGTGAATTCAACTACAGGCACTTTTTGTTCCAGTGGGTGATTTTTATTAAAACTATCCGATTTCAGCTTTTTCTTTTTGTTATATGAAGGTCACATTAAACATTTCTTATGTATTTAGCAGATGCTTTTATCTGAAGTGACTTATATTGCATTAAGACAGTCAATACACTCTCAGAAAAAGAAGCTGTCACTGGACTATTTTAAAAGGTACACTTTTGAACCTTATTTACCCCTATAGTATATTAGTACCTTTTGACTAATATAATTCTTCTAACAGTTTTTTTTTTTTTTTTTTTTTTTGAGAGTGTACAGTATATTTTTATCAATTCATGCTATGGCGCTGTGTTAAAACCATACTGGAAACTTTTCTTAATCATTTATTTTGTGCAACTTTTCAAATGTCTTTAAATAAAAATATTTTATTGGTTTGCCTAGATTATCCCCAACTTTCAATCTTTGAAAAGTCATCATAAAAATATGAATTATTAGATTTTTAAAGGTATGATGGTCTGGGCTCATGATTTTCCTTGAGGTTTACTCATAACGTTAATATTAACAATAAAACGAATATATGTGGAAAAATGATTGTTTTCAACCTCATCTTGACCCTCTGTTGGAAATTATCCGTTTTTAATGTTTGGTAAGCAAACAGTTGATGGACCCCATGACTTCCATAGTACATTTTATATACTATCAGAGACAAAGGGGTTCAACTGTTTGGTTACTGACATTCTTCAAAATATCATCTTTTGTGTTCAACAAAATAAAGAAATTCATACAGGTTTGGTTTGGAACAACTTGAGGATGAGTAAAGGATGACAGAATTTATTTGTGTGTGTGTGTGTGTGTGTGTGTGTGTGTGTGTGTGAACTGTCCCTTTAAGGCTTGTCAGTAAATGGTCACTGTTATGATTGGATAATGCCACTGCATCAGAAAACATATCACACGTTTTGAAAACATTATCCATATGAAAAGCATTATAAAATTGTTTACTTACAGTTTGCAATGAAGGCCTAGCTGCTGTCAGATCCAATTCGGTTGCTTCATCTTTCAACAAAAGTTTCTTTGCAAACTCTCCATTACATTGTGCATCGATTGTGCCGTCAAATGCTCCGAATAAACATATAATCCTCTGACTCAGGACGCCATTGTGAATAAACCATCCACCTGTTCCTGACGCTGGTGTCCTTTTGAAGTCTGAACAGCAGATATGCATTTGCCCAGATGTTTGGCCGCAGGCGTGTGGAGTAGGCCAGGAACTGAACACATCTGTTTACTGTATCCAGTGTAGACAGCGTCAGTGATTAGAATGGGTTCTGTTTGCTTTTGACGCGACGCTCGTGTTGAAGACGACCGTTAAGTGGGCGGGGCTTATGGTGCAATGATTTAAAACTATTGGTCCATGTCTTGATTTAGAGACAGTCATATGCAAATATACACTTTAATACTTTAAATACTTTAATCAAATTGTAGCATTTCCATTTTCTCATTATTTTGTCAAATTAAGCAAAACGTTTTTTAAAAAAAACATTAATGGTGTCTATTTAGGGCACATAGAAATCTTGTCAATAATAATTATCAAGACAAAGGAGTTGACTATTTTATTCCACAAATGTTACAATTTAAATACATTTAAATTCGGAGGTTATTACACCTGTTTGTGCATGATTTTTCTAATAATTCGATGGACATGAGGTAATTATCATATTCTATGACTATTTTCATTTCAATTTCCCAAAGTGCCTATAATTGAAGAAACATCCTCTATATAAAATCTCCCCATCACTGAAATCTTTTGGACAGCGACAGGATGATTTAAGGCTGAGTTAAAATTGTTTACCCCCTTCAGGCAGGCTCAAACGTATTTCAGGGGGCAACTGGCAAACATCAACAAACATCAGACAAAAGGCCTTTTATTTTGCATGAAAGTTTGTGATGTCTTTGTGTACACTGATCTGCATTCTGATTGTCTGTTTATTCTCATAGAAACCGCACTGATGGGCAGGTAGATGTGAGCTGGCGGTCTGTAAACCTTATTGTGTGCCACATGTAGGGTGGCACAGTGATGCCAATTCAGCTGCCTGGGTGGTACACATATACACATATACTATTGCCAAACACACATGGCCATGACCAGCCACTTAAAATCTGGTATTGGCGTAACGCCTGGGATGTGAGGCACTCTTGTGTTTTGTGGGGCTTTATAAGAAAGATTCTTTATTTTTCAGACACATTCAAAGTGATTTTACAGAACATTTTACCACATAGACAATCTCCAGCTGTAGTAAAATCTATTTTTTGGGGGGTTTAAACCTACAACCTTTTGGGTTACCAAACACAAACACTTGTGTAGACGCAACATGCAACATAAAGTTGGGGTTCAATTTGCAGCTTATTTTGGCCGACGTGTAAAGAAACCAACAACTTTCTGTTTTGTTTTTAATAGATAGATTATACCACACTATGAGATGGACGTGGGCAAAACTGAATCAAATATGCCTACCCTCAAAACCTTGTGCAACCAGCACTTTCACATATTGCTCAAGGCCGCTTGATTTCTGAAAATATCTTGCATTCCTGTTATTGTGTGGGATGACTTTTAACACCAATAAAATGTCTCGGTTACGTTTGTGCATTTTTAAGGTTTCTTACTGAGGCATGTTTGCAGCAAAACAGCCGACGATCAGAGCGCCTTTAAACATCAGAGGGGAAATATGCCTCTGAAATATGGTTATGTGAGTTTTAAGCATCCTACTAAAAAACGAACACACATTATCACTGCAGAATTCTGAATATTGCCAATATTAATCTCTTAAGGGAAACGGCAGCATGCAGGTGTTGTAGTTCAACAAGGTCCTCCATGCATACATGCTGTGCACAGCTGCATATTGCAGTACTATATGAGTATGATAGTATGCCATTCCAAGCACAACCTGATATAGGGATGAATTATCTGCAGCTCCTTTTCCCTTGAATATGAGCGAATTGTAATGCGATGAATCTCTGGACACAATTAAAACAGGCACACACGATCTGGCTGCTCATAATAATTTAAATATGATTGGAATCTGCTATATGATCAGAGCTGCGTGGCATGAAAGAGCTGAATCCATGTGGTTCCGCTTACAACCCAGAACCCAGTAAATCAGAGATGAAAAGGCCTTCGCTCAAATCAAATCATATATTAATCTAGTCTTCCAGGACGGACATGCTTTGTTGAGCTGAGCCGTTTGAGGTATCGTTGTGTGCTAGAAGTTTCCATTGAGCAGAGAAGACACGAAATGAAAGCAGCATGTCGTGAACAATCTCACCTCAACTAAAGCCACAACAGTCAGGAATATCTACAGCCGACCCTTGACCTCACTGCTGAATCTAAAGGTTCTTCATGCGTTTTGCTGATAATCAATATTGTGTTTTAAACTCTCTTGATCTGTTGAATCTGATTTTATTGTGCTTATGTTTGGGATCTCAGAGACTTATTAGGTTGAAATTAGGGGCCCATATGCACATTTATACCCTGCATAGATGCTATACGCCACTGTAAAAGGGTTAAAGGCCCATTTACACCAAGAACGATAACTATAAAGATAACTATAAACATAACTATAATAGTGTCCACACCAGTGGATGATACCATTCTGTTTTTTTCTAAACTTAATAATAATAAATAATAATGATTTGAAAAAAACTTTAAATGCTCAACCTTGTTACAGCAGGATGGAATCTGATTGGCTCAATGTCAATGTTTTTATTGTGCAACAGCTGGATAAAATCGTTCTGAAAGTGATTCCAACTATATCGCTTCTATGTGCCATTATCGTTATAGTTGTGGTGTGAACTATTCTATTCTTAAAATATTGAGAACGATTTTTTGAAATATCTTTATCGTTATGTTTATAGTTGTTGTCCTTGGTGTGAACGGGCCTTTAGGTTACGATAACGAAAAAATATGTAGGCTAGTTCTAAAAATGATAAATGTAAAAGAATAGTCCACACACCATGATAACGGCACAGAGAAATTACATTGTTGGAATCGTTTTTAGAACGATTTTTTTTTTTTTTTTTTTTTTTTTCTGATGAACGATAAAAACATTGACAGCCAATCAGAATCCATCATGCTTTAAAGAGCTCGAGCATTTAAAGCGGCAGACGATAAAACTGCAGCGCGCGCCTAAAATAAACAGAATTATATCGCCCGCTGGTGT
This sequence comes from Rutilus rutilus, assembly GCF_951802725.1. Lineage (NCBI taxonomy): Eukaryota > Metazoa > Chordata > Actinopteri > Cypriniformes > Leuciscidae > Rutilus > Rutilus rutilus. The sequence goes on along the minus strand of NC_140216.1, from coordinate 37,930,954 downwards.
GAAGCTAATGTAGTTCTCATTATCTTTATGTGAACGGGCCTTTACTCTTGATATTTATACATAAAGTTAGGCTATGTGTTCATTTCAACATCAAAAACTTCACCATGCACCTGACAATGTAGGCCTAAACATTTTTGCTCTTTTTTCTACAAAAACACCTGTTTTTTATATCAAATTTAGCAAATCTTATATTTTTTTATATATGAAATGGAAAAATGTATGTAAGATATTTAGAAATGTCCGTGTAAAAGTGACCTTAAACCTTATAGGCCTACTTGTCCGCACTTACCCAACGTCAAAGCTTAAAAAAACAAACAAAAAAAAAACGTAAAATGTTTTCACTGTTTTCTGTTTCACTGATTATTCTGACACTGAATATTATTTAGTGAGGTTTAATAGCCAATTTATTAGTGCTGTATAGCCTATTTTTACGTATAGCCTACCAAACCTTGTAATATAAAAATAAAAATATGACTGTTAAATTAAGTCAGGCAACTTTATACTTTATTTTTTATTTTTTTAAATAAAGTAGCCTACATCAGTTTGGCAAACAGCTCAAGCTCTTACAATTTACCCAAATGCTATAAATTTCTTTTTACACATTATTTCAATTATGTAGGCTTCTACTTTGAACCGAGATCAGATGAGCAGTGCATTAATGTCTTTTGGCCTTTGAGTTTTAAATCATGATGTTAAAGCCATCAGTTCGAGCGGCTGTGTGCGCGTGCGTGTGCGCGTGCACTGCCGTATAATTCACATGGACCAGGAATTTCATGCAGTCAAGTCCACAGAGGTGAGAGTTTCTCAAGTTCAACACAACACGGACATGCTCATTTGAAGATGGTGAATCGAATCAGCTCGGCGAATCTCCACTGCCCTACAGGTCAGATGCTTTCACATCAACATTCGTCAAATCGTTTAACTGGACAAGCCCGCTTTACTCCTGCTTTTACACTTCATATTTCAAACGCTCGCGCAGAAGGCCCGAGTGCATGTAAATAAACCGCAGTGCTTGATTTGGTTTTCTTTTCTTTCGGAACATACAATAAAAACAGGAACGTTCTATCCGATTTCATAATTCATATTGCCTTTATTTTCATTCGAAAAAGCACTGAAATTAACATGATCACGACACGCACTCCAGCCATGCCAACAAAAGCAAAACTGCAGCATATCCAGTTCGAGTTTTAGAGAATTAATTACCAGAGGCATTCTGCTGTATATCCTCAACGAGTGATGAAATCCCTGCTAAACTCCAACACAATCCAAAGCAAAAGAGAGAAAAGAAAAATCCTAGACTTTTTCCATGTGCTTTAGCCGGTCAAAGTATGCGCGCGCAAAACCTTTCCACAAACATCAGGTTTATCATTCCATCATTATCCCATCGAGTCTGACTTCTTTTAAAGAAACTCAACGCATATTTGTGTCAGACCGAATGCGTGCATGTGAAGGCGGGTCTGTGCAACTCAACATCTGTTCTATTCACGTGACGTTAAGAAAAATATTAACAACATCTGGTAAAAATAAGTTTGATTCAGGTGCTTGAGCTCCCTCTTTCACTCGCTCTCTTTCTGCCTGTCCAATTCCCCAAACCCCTGGATTTGACTGGAAATCGAGACCAGTGACAGCAGAAACAATCACACCCTGCGTGCGTGTCTTTTAAAACACGACATCTTAATATTCTATAGGCCTTCTAAAAAATATACGGAGGATTTTTGTGGCGATTACAATAATTATCCTTTTTTTTTTTCTGTATAGCCTATTCGTTTGCCTCATTTAAACGTAGGCCTTTTTTATTAATAGCCTATTATAATTCCTTCATTTTTATTGTTTGATGATTTATCGGTTGATAATATTTCTCTCTGGATCGGTAAAAGACTCTCGGTTGTAAAATGCTCGTGTTTGGCTGTTTTGACCCTCTCCGTGACCTCCCCGACCCTTCATTTTATAGACATCTGGGAATTCCATAGATGTTTGGAGCCGTTACACACCTTCACATGATTCTTCACAACATCTGAACGCTTTCCCAGACCTCCTGTCATATGCTGTCCTTTTGGGTTCAAATGCCCGCGCAAAATGACACAAATGCCTTAATGACTGCAGAATATCCTATTCTCTATATGTTATTATTCCCTGATTTGTTTTCATTTTTTATAGTAGAAAATAACATGCAAATTTATTTTCGTCCAAGTGTTTAAAAGCATTACTACTACTAAATAAAATGACAGATTTTGGGCGAAAACCACTCGAAAATATTTATTATAATAATAAATAGCATTATATAGTTAGAATTATCCTCTTAATTTAATGTTAAATAGTTTGAAATATTTTCCTTGCAAAATATCTAAATATGTCATTTTCATATAGGCTACTTTAGAAAAACAGAACTGTAATATAATGAGCTGAGTATTAGAATGATTTTTTTTTAAAAACATAATTTATAACAACGGCAACTCATGCAGGCAAGAGTAGGCTACCTATATTTTTATTTTTAGTTGTTTCGGTGTACAAAAACTACTTTTCGTTTTTGTATGTATTTTTGAAATCCTTTCATATTGCATAACTGCAATAACAACATGCTAAAATAGGTACGTTTCAAACCATGTTTTATTGCAGAAAATATACACATATGTACATCGTATTTAAAATAGAAAATGCATGTAGACACCAGATCTCTCTGCATTGACAATCATTAATAAATAAATAAATGTCTTTTCTAGGACCAGTCAAAGAAAGTGTTGACGCAGATATGAGCCGATTCTGTTCTTTCTTTCAGAAATAAATACGACGACACGTCAAGATGTGCAGTGAGTCTCTGTTGCTCGACAGAAGCACATGTTTTCCACATTCCCCCAGATCTGACTGTAATTCCTGCTCGCATGTCGTAGTTCACAACTGTAAGTGCTTGCAACGACGTCATGATGCTCCAGAACTTTCCCTTTATAATCCTCATTTTCGCCATTGTTTTGGTGTCGCTCCTTCCAGTGAGTTCAGCTGAGTTCTGATGCATGCTTATGGCGGAAACCTGAACAAACATGAAAGTGTGTTAGAAAAAAATCCATGCAGCATTTATCTAATAATAACATGCATTTCATTCCTTAACTTAATAGTATTTATAGGACATAATACCAGAATAAATAAAGTTAGCAAAATCCCCCCAACATTGGTTGCACGAGAAACTATTTCCTAATTACATATAATCATTGGTGTTTTGAAAATGCATGTGAGAATATTTGAATCATAACAGGTTCTTTAGGAATAGTTTCTCAGCCAAAGGTTTAGACACATCTACTCATTCTTTATTAGGCCTATCACTGATTTCTACATTGCACAATAATAATAAAACCATTAAAACTAACATTAAGTACCACAGAATGAAGCGTGTGGATGATAGTGACCAAAAGCTGAAAATGAAATCTTTCTTTTGTTGTTTAAAACTCAAACAACTTCTCGAGGTGCTATTGTGGGAAGAGAATTTGATGATGAATCCTTCACTATCATCCACTCAAACTAAAGAAAATATATAGGCTATATGACTATATTTGTCTACGAAACAAATGTGAAACTTTTAAACATAAACTTCTAGAAGTTTTTTGTCCAAATATTTTGACTGGTAGACTATATGTATCATCCGCAAACCCTTGATTTTAAAGTGCATTGCATACCGTGCTGCATCAGAAGCGCGCGTCCGTGCATTAGTGTGATGTTGACATGGACCACACGCCTTCCATTCTCCACACGGAAAACGCGTAACTGAGTCTCTCGTGCGCCACATAACTGCAGCTGGACATCTTGGAGTCCAGCTCGTCGCTCTGCAGAACCTGGCAGAGGAAGTCAATGTACCGGGCGGCCAGTTTGAGAGTCTGTATCTTGCTGAGTTTGTCCGAGGGTAGCGTGGGGATGATTTTACGCAGAGACGCGAACGCCTCGTTCAGAGACTGAGTCCTCTGACGCTCGCGCACGTTCGCCATGACGCGCTGCGTCTGCAGGTCCTCCTGAGACTGCGGGCTGTCGTCGCCGCTGTTGCTGAGCTTCTTGCTTCTCTTCCCGGGAGTGGGACTGTCGGAATCCTCTCCGTTCTTCCTGCTCGGGCGTCTTTTCCTGCCGCTGCTGCGCTTCTGCTGTCGCCTGTGGTCGAGCTCCTCCTCGCTGTTCCCAAGACTGTCCACTGGAGACTCCGGGGAGCTGGACTCCTCGTGCATCACCTCTTCCTCAAACATCACCTTCACAGTGAGAGGAAAAGCTCAGATATGTGTCGTGGGTTCTCTGTCTCCAGCGGGATGGGGTCGGGGTGTCTCCTCGTGCGTCACGGAGGTGTTTCTCAAACTTGAAGGGAACTTTGGAGGCTCTTATAGTCTGGAAGGCGCAAACTTTTTGGGGTGGCCTGTGATTGGACGAGAAGCGGCGTTGCGTAAGAGAGGAGAGGCGGGAGAGAGCCGAGATCCAAAAGGATTCCGTTACACAAGAAACCGTTCTTTAACTCGAGCGTCACGAGCCAATCACAGCGCTTCGTCTAAACTAAACTAAACACAACATACACACCGACGATGACATATTCTGTCATACATCGATGCCGATGTTTCTGTAATGCAAATCTAAAATAGAGTAGAATAGAATCGATTTGGGGGATTTTCAGAGGTGGTGTGTGCGTTGCTGTCATACGCCAGCATCCATCATGCCGTCAAAATAGTGAACTTATGATTAGTATGATCCAACGAAAATACTGAAACATTCAATACTGAGACGTGTGTTGACAAATTTATTATAGGCTGGTGATTCATTTTGAGAAATGAGCTGCTGAACTGAATATATGTTGCCTTTTAGTCTGTAGATGCAGTAGAATACAATAGAATATTTGGCATTGAATGCATTTCTTATATACCAACAAGCACACATCAAACACTTAACAATGTCATTATGTCAAAATTATAATTATTATAAAATACTGAAATATGTGTTGACAAATGCTGGTGATTAATTTTGATAAATGAGCTGCTCAGCTGAACATATTTAGCCTTTTAGTCTTTAGAAGTTGTAGAATACAATACAATATAATAGAACAGAATAGAATATTTGGCATTAAGTGCATTTCTTATATACAAATAAACACACATCAAACACTAACATTGTCATTATGTCCAAATTATAATTATGATCTCACATAAATTACTGAAACATACTGAATCTTTGGCTATTTTGCCAAATCCATTACAATGATTAATAGGCCTCTGTAATCATTAAAAATGGCTTTTCAACTGGACAGATTTCAGTGTGGTTTCTGGAATGAGTGGAGAGACTTTATGATTTGTGACCTGGCAATGTTGGACCACAAATGCTCTCAAAATACAGCATGTAAACGTTTCAAACTGAGAACGGTCTTTGTTAAGTATAGCGATGCATTACATTCTTAATGTATTTAATGTATTAAAAATAATGTACAGCCAATTCACACACTGGCAGCTCTGAAGAACTGTCATTATTCTGAAATCCACTGTAAAAGAAAAGAAAGCCAATCTGGTTTGGCTAAGCAGACCTCATTGTTTATTTGAGCATGTTCTGAAATGCATGTCTGTGTTAGTGTTTTTGCAGAGTCAGGTTTCCTTCTGCCGCGTTTTCATTCGCAGCGGGTCGCCAAGCGCAGACGACGCGCAAACTGTGTGGCCTCTGCAGTCCAACACAAACACACTCCCCAAACTGGCCTTTTGCTTTCACACAGACCCGAGCGCCTGCATTATCTGCACAGACCCACACAAGTTTCTGTAAATGTCATATAACATAGCAGCATTATACATTCAAATATAAACCACTAAAACTAAGACTTGTAGATGTCACGATACAGACGCTCCCTTTAAGTGTTAAGACCGAGGTTTGAAGATTCCGCAAGGTGGCGCACTGACGAAACTTATCCATGCGTCTCATCGTGCGTAAATGCGCATCTCACAACTGTGATGTGACTAGAAGATTCACCAGAAGGATGACAGACACGTTTATATTGTACGGTGTACAATGTACGCTATATACATAAATGATCGAAATGACTTTGGAATGTTCTATTTAAAAGTGTCCACATCTTGGGAACGGAAGGTCCAGGCGGTGCACCTGTTTTTGGTGGATCTGTAATAGTTGTCAGTTGAACCCTGTCAACAATCCTGAAACAAATCCTCATACCTGAAACACACCCGAAAATCGCCAAATCCCCGAAATTCCGCATCAAAAATTCCACCAAAATACAGCAGTTTATATATAATTCCCGTTGAAAATGTATCATTATTTGGAACCAAGTCCTAAAGGATCATAATATATATATATATATATATATATATATATATATATATATATAATTAACATTTGTTTCCAAAAGGTCTAAGCCTATAAGATTACCAATATGTCAAAATGCCACTTTTGGATATGAACAGTTATTTTGGGAGTATTTCTGGATTTCAAACTACTATACTGATGAGATTTATTGGATAACTGTCTAGTAGCAAAACATTATTCCAGTGTAGTTCTTATAAATATTACAGAATATCCAAAAGGATTATAGAGTCAAATAAGATCATAATGGATAATTCCATAGAGAAGTTTGGACTAAGCACTTTTCAGCTGTAAAACAGTCCCAAACATTAGATAGATAGATAGATAGATAGATAGATAGATAGATAGATAGATAGATAGATAGACTAAATTACTGCCTTAAAATTTAAAAGCCCAATCAACTTGGATGTTTAAGTCATTTCAACTTAAATGACATTAAACTGACTTAAACAAATATTATAACTTATTGGTCATATCATCTTTTACAGTGTAGATAGATAGATAGATAGATAGATGATTTTGCTGTCCAATTTTTAATGATTAACTCCGCCAATCATTACAGAGTTAAGGTAGGCCAGCAACAACAGAGAAATAATAATAATAATGGTTATAAGCAATATTTTTTTCCATAATAAACTTTAAGTACCTTGATAAACGTTCATCTAAACAATGCAATTGAAATATTGACTATAAGTTCAGTTGTTCTCGAGTATGTCCGTCATGAAGGCGATGTAGATGATGGCCAGGCGAAGAGTCTCTATGCGTGACAGTCTCTTCTCGTAGGCGAACGTGGGAACTTTCCCGCGCAGGCGCTCGAACGCCTCGTTCAGGCTGAACATCCGTTTGCGCTCGCGGACGTTCGCGGCCCGGCGCTGCACGGTGCTGATCACCCGCTTGCGTTTGGCTTTCCCGTTACCGGACCCGTTCACGGTCAACCCCGGAGACGCGGCGGGCGACGACAGCGCGTAAAAGTCATCCGATCGAGATGTGGAGATGTCGAGCGCATGGATGGAAGTCAAGTCCTGGTACCGTCCATTGCAATCCGTGCTGTGGGTCTCCTTTGGCGCCAAAACGGATTTGTTTGGCACCATCTCCACGAAGTCCACATCACTGACCAAATCAAACATCGCAGGACTCAGAAATGACCTTTGCACATCCATAGTTTAAAAAAAATAGGAGCCTAAAGGAGGAAATGCACTATGATTAAAGAGCACATGATCAGACTCCATGCATTTAAACCCACAGATTAAAGTGTCCTGCTTCTGAAAAGGTGGGTCGCGTGGATCACCAAATTCAATTTCGAAATCCGGTCAGGTCCGTGAAGTTAGATCCTATTTGGCAACAGTCCATGATCCTAGTCCTGCTGTTTTATTATGTCTCTTAATTCCTCCCAGAGTGTGTCCTCTTTTAATGTCTCCAGTTGTGGACAAAATCTATTTTACAAATTGAATGAAGGGCACTTGAGGGCCGATGGCCTCTCCGAGCAGAGCCGAGGGCCAGTGATCCTGAGACAGGACGAGGGGCTTGACAAAGGGTCACTCGCTCTGTTTGTTCGGTTTCCTGGTCACTGAAAGGCTAAATAATGAGACTTCTATTACTGAGAAAGACCAAATATAACATTCCCCAAGAGCACACTACACTTCGACAGCTTTTCTTTTGCAAATTAGAGCAAATAGTTGACGGTTGCCATGGAAAAGACAAAGTGTCCACTGGTCACTTTAAGAGAAACTAAATCCAAGTGTTTTCTAATGCAAGACCGTGACATCTATCTATCTATCTATCTATCTATCTATCTATCTATCTATCTATCTATCTATCTATCTATCTATCTATCTATCTATCTATCTATCTATCTATCTATCTATCTATCTATCTGTCTCTCTTTCTGTCTGTCTATCACTCTATCTGCCGGTCTATCTATCTATGTCTGTCTATCTCTCTATCTGTCTGTCTATCTATCTATCTGTCTACCCACCTGTCTGTCTGTCTATCTATCTCTCTATCTATCCATGTCTGACTGTCTATCTATCCATCTGTCTGTCTCTCTATCTGTCTACCCACCTGTCTGTCTATCTATCTATCTATCTATCTATGTCTGTCTGTCTATCTATCTGTCTGTCTGTCCACCCACCTGTCGGTCTCTCTATCTATCCATGTCAGACTGTCTATCTATCTATCTATCTATCTATCTATCTATCTATCTATCTATCTATCTATCTATCTATCTATCTATCTATCTATCTATCTATCTATCTGTCTACCCACCTGTCTGTCTATCTATCTATCCATCTATCTATCTATCTATCTATCTATCTATCTATCTATCTATCTATCTATCTATCTATCTATCTATCTATCTATCTATCTATCTATCTATGTCTGTCTGTCTGTCTGTCTGTCTGTCTATCTATCCATGTCAGACTGTCTATCTATCTATCTATCTATCTATCTATCTATCTATCTATCTATCTATCTATCTATCTATCTATCTATCTATCTGTCTACCCACCTGTCTGTCTGTCTCTCTATCTATCTGTCTGTCTATCCACCTGTTTGTCTATCTGTCTACCCAACTGTCTGTATCTATCTATCTATCTATCTATCTATCTATCTATCTATCTATCTATCTATCTATCTATCTATCTATCTGTCTATCCACCTGTCTGTCTCTCTATCTGTGTCTACCCACCTGTCTGTCTGTCTATCTATCTATCCATCTCTGACTGTCTCTCTATCTATCTGTCTACCCAACTGTCTGTCTGTATCTATCTATCTGTCTGTCCGTATATCCACCTGTCTGTCTCTCTATCTATATGTCTACCCACCTGTCTGTCTGTATATCTATCTATCATGTCTGACTGTATATCTATCTATCTGTCTATCCACCTGTCTGTCTATCTATCTGTCTACCCACCTGTCTGTCTGTATCTATCTATCTGTCTATCTCTGTTTACCCACCTGTTTGTCTATCTGTCTATCTATCTGTCTGTCTGTCTGACTGACTGTCTATCTATCTATGTCTGACTGTCTGTCTATCTATCTATCTATCTATCTATCTATCTATCTATCTATCTATCTATCTGTCTGTCTGTCTGTCTGTCTGTCTGTCTGTCTGTCTGTCTATCTATCTATCTGTCTGTCTGTCTGTCTGTCTGTCTGTCTGTCTATCTATCTATCTATCTATCTATCTATCTATCTATCTATCTATCTATCTATCTATCTATCTATCTATCTATCTATCTATCTATCTCAAAACAGAGTCCCTCATTACGGATCCTGCAGGCGTCCAGGACTCAAACTTCAGCTTTCTCGACCACAATAAGAGTTTCTGATGAAGTAGCAACATTTACACATGGATGTGGATGGGTTAAAGCGTTTATTCTCCGGCCAGGCGATGAGTGTGATGTGAAATGCTGAGGTAGAGCAGCAGATAGATGTGTGTGGGCAGCTGGTGGGTTTTGCTTGCAGTGTGTCCCAGAACACAGTCAGCGGGAGTCGCTTTATGTGGTCTTTCAGTTCGTAAGAAACACTCATGATCTGCTAAATACAGACGGAAACCAAAACACTCCATCATCATTAAAGGCTAGATGATGTTGGCATGACTTCACAATGCCAGAAAAGATAAAATCTATTTATGCCCAAATGTTCAACCAACTTTCATTTCATTTGAGAAGAGAGAGCAGTCATTACTTTTGTACCGAGTATCATATTCAGTTCATGAAATGGTGAGTGTGATTTGCTTTTATAGAACAGTTCAAAAGGAAGCTAATATTGAGTACCTGAAACTCAGACACAAAATACCAGCATCTGGTTTGTTTATATTTTTTGCCGGACAAAATCTATTTTACAAATTCAATGAAGCCCACTTGAGCGACGTCTCCATGGCTTGGTTTACGGTTTTCCCAGTTTCCAGCAGGTTTGCTTATTTTTGCATGGCATCAAGCTTGGTTGCAATATTTTGAGTCCTTGGAACACCGAAACTAACAGTTTTAACATTCTGCTGCGTACAAGTCATGTCAGAATTACCATAATTACATATTTCTGGCTTGATGTAATGAATGATTTAAAATGATGTGGCGTCATATAAGCACAGCCAAAATGGCAGCAGGTTCAGTTAGTCAATCATTTTTTTCATTAAACTCAATGTTAAATGTCACTTTTTTTGTTCTTCAATATTTTTTAAGAGGTGTATTAATGTAATATTATGCAGTCAAAGCCACACATGGATCCATTTTGGTGTTATTAGCATTACTATTGAAAGTTGTCCTAAGTACAGTAATTCTGACACGACATACACTACCATTCAAATAAATAGTTTTGGAAAGAAATGAATACTGTTATTCAGCAAAGATGCATTCAATTGATCAAAAGTGACAGTAAAGACATTTATAATGTTAAAATATTCTATTTCAAAGAATCCTCACAAAAATATGAAGCAGCAAAACTGCTTTTTTCAACTGTTAATAATCAGAAATGTTTTGTCTGAGCAGCAAATCGTAATATTAGAATGATTTCTGAAGGATCATGTGACACTGAAGACTGGAGTAATGATGCTGAAAGGAAGAAATGACAGTTTACTGTATATTCACATAGAAAGCTATGTTAAATCTTAATAATATCTCAAAATATTAGAGTTTTTATTGTATTTTTGATTAAATAATTGTAGCCTCGTGAGCAGAAAAGTCATTTTAAAAACTTTTCAAAATCCAAACTTATTAAAAGTAGTGTATCTGATTGTGACTGCTAATCATCACGAGTCACATGACATGAAAATTGTGTTACTTTTAATACAAAGAACCAGTGTAAGACAGGTATCTGTGACTCAAAAGAAGGACCTGAGAGAAACCTTTCCTTAATCTCTCTCTCTCTCTCTCTCTCTCTCTCTGTTTTCCTGGCAGTAGGATAAACATGATGTGCACATTCCTGAGGTTGCTATGGAGACGCTGAGAAAGCACAGCTGGAGCTGGAGAATATGAGGTAATCCTGAGCCCCAGGGGCTGCTGGGTAAATATTGATCTTGAATAAGAAATAAAATGAGAAGAAATACAGTAAGGAGACAATGACGGGGTCCGTGCAGAGCAGTTCATGTTTCCTCGTGTGAACAGTAGGCGAAAGCGCAGGACGCCGTTTACAGCAAAGATGATTTTTAAAAATGTCTTGACCTGTAAAGCGAACCCCCCTCCGCGGCACTGAAACAAACACCTGCGCAGAGATCACCATAAATCCATTTTGAGTAATGGTTCACCCCAAAACAAACACAAATAGAGTGTTTAGAATGGGGACGGACAGTGTCAAGCTACAAAAATGCTTAAAAAGTACCATGAAAGTAGTCCATGTGACCAGTAGCGGCCTTTGCTGTGCCTCACCCTTTTCACTAGAAACGAAAAAGAGCCCGGGTTGGAAATGAACTGGAGCTTAGGGCAAAAAATGTCCTTGTCTTGTTTTCTTGTTGTCACAGTAGAGCCATTGCGCGTCTCAGAGTAACACAGTAATGTTTTGTTACTGAATGAATCTGCATTTTTGAACAAATTGTTCAAATGAATGGCTTAACGACTCACTCATAACGACTCACTCGCTTTGTCCTTTTGTGAACGAATCAGCCGTTTTGAACGAATCTTTTGAGTGAATGATTCAATGACTCATTTGTTAAAGTAATAGTTCACCCAAAAATCATCCCATAATTTACTCCCCCTCAAGCTGTCCTAGGTGTATATGACTCTCTTCTGAGTTTTTAAAGCTCCAAAAAAGCACATCTATCCATCATAAAAGTAATCCATTCGACTCCAGTGGGTTAATAAAGGCCTTCTGAAGCGAAGTAATGGGTTTTGTGAGAAAAACATCCATATTTAAAGCTTTATAAACTATAATCACTGGCTTCCGGCAACAACCGTACACACGTTAACGAGAGAGTCGAGTCCCGGCGGAAGAGTGACCTTTGACCCCACTATGATGTAACTCCTCTTCTATTATATCAAAATCCTCTGACATTTTTCTTTAAAACTTCTCGTTTTAGACTTCTAATTCGTGACCGGTGTTTTGTTTTGCTCTATCCTCTGAGCTTCTGCATTCGTCAATTCTCAACTGAGCCAATGTCATGCGTCGGTCAGAGGTCATATATATATATATATATGCTATATATATATGACCTCTGACCCGAGTCGAATGGATTACTTTTATGATGGATCTATGTGCTTTTTTGGAGCTTTAAAAGCTCAGAATAGAGTCATATACACCTAGCACATTTTGAGGGGGAGTAAATTATGGGATGATTTTTGGGTGAACTATTACTTTAACAAATGAGTCATTGAATCATTCACTCAAAAGATTCGTTCAAAACGGCTGATTCATTCACAAAAGGTATATATATACTATTAGAGTATTTATTTATATTTTAAATGAGCTTTTTTATTTTGATATTTAGATTTAGCTTTTAGTTTCCTTCTGTTTCAATTTAGTTTCATCTCTAGACCGAGTTTGGCAAGGAAACAGTTACGCCGACGGAGCGTTTGCCACCTGACTCAAAGTATGTTTTCTCAGAAGAGGCTCTCACAAGAACTTTCAGTCCAAATCATGCATCATAAAAGCACAAGAGAGGCTATTCGAGCCCTCAGGTAGTGGGCGGTCAGGGAGCGCAGTAAACCCTACCAGATCCAGTTCTTCAGCCCAGGGGTTTTGGAAACGGAGCGGTCCGGCAGATAAAGACCGGCACTCCCAGAACACCAGTCCAGGATCATTTACTCTCACTTTGCTGTCAGAGATCTGCGGATAATCGGGGGGAAAAAAATCAGCTATTACTTGACTGAGCAGAACACAAAACAAACAAGAAACGTAGCTGAGGCTGGGGAGAAAGATTGTGGCGGTGATGAATTTTCAGCGATGTGTTAAATGAGCAGCTGAGAGATGAAGAGACGCAGCGAGAAACACAACTCCCATGAAGAGAAACAACAGGCTTACATTCAGAACAAGAAAACACACCATCCTAAAGTTACACAATGTCTGTTTTTATAGATTTCAGTTTAAAACTGATTGTAATTTTAACACTCTTCAGGAATCATTCTAATATGCTGATATTTCTTATTATTATCAATGTTGAAAGCAGTTGTGCTGCTTCATATTTCTGTGGAAACCGTGTTAATTTTTTTTCTTTGCTGAATATAAAGTTCAAAAGAACAGCATTTATATGAAATACAAATCTTCTGTAAAATAATTCTTTACTGACTCCAGAGTTTTGACCAGCAACTTCCATATAGGGTGGAAAAAATGTAATAGATAATTGCGTGATTTTACT
>NC_140216.1:37822351-37912351 GCF_951802725.1 Rutilus rutilus | reverse complement strand
GTTCAGCACTTGCAGTGTTTTTTCAGTGTCAGTGTAAAAGGTGCAGATCTGCATCAGTATTTATTTGCTCAAGATGACGACCCAACTGTGACATAGAGTTCAGGATTTGTCAGAGAACCTACTTTGTTCGTCATGAAGATAAAACTGTCTGCTATTTTTGTTTTTATTACTGTCTTTATTGTTTTTCTTTTATTTGAATTGCCGTGTTTTTGTCTCGCCAGAATGAAATCAGCGTCTTCGAAAGTCTTGATAGATGATGGCGTGATTCTCTGAATAGTTCGGGAATTTGAGCAAATGCCAAGGGAATGTTGTTGTTTTGGCTTCATTTAAGCACTGAAACCATTTCATAATGACCAATAACATATTACAATGACTCTGAAATCCTTCCAGTCTGAAATTCAAAACTTACTGACAAAAACACATTGAGTCTGTAAACAACGTTTTGATCGGACAAACAAGGAACGCAGATGTTGTTGCATCATTATGTTAAGCTCCGCCTTTCAAGACAATTTCATATTGTCTTTTTCTTTTGCAATGCCAATGAGCAAAATTTTTTTTTGCACTACACTCTTAAAAATAAAGTTTTTTTATTGGCATGAAGAACCTTTAACATCCAGGGAATCTTCCCATTTCACAAAAGATTCTTTATAGTGGAAAGATTCTTTAGATTTTTAAAATGTTCTTTTAAGACCTGATCACTGAAAGGTTCTTTTAATCATTTGTAAGAGTGATATTATGCTTGTTTTAACACTGTAAAAAGAAAGTGGTTGCCTTACATTTTTAAGTTCAATCAACTTAGGACGTTTAAGTCATTTCAACTTAAATTACATTAAACTGGCTTAAAAATGAGTTGAATCTTGTATAACCTATAATTTTTTTTTTTATACATTTCTTGTAAATCAGCTTATTTTGATGAGTTAAAGCAATGTAAAAACATATGTTGTCATAACTTTATTTTTTATAGTGCAAGTCTGTCGCCTTATAGACCGGCTAAATGAGTATAGTTTTCTATTCTTTATCAACAATACACAAAATGCATGCAAACTAAACAGTCCGCAACATTACAGCATGTGAACAATACACCTTTGCACAGTTTTCCCTGGATATCATGGAAGTGCATTAAAGTACCTGGCTGTTGTGGTGGCGGTGGGCAGGTTGAGGTCATTTTGGGGCTTTTAGCACCTCTGCAGCTCTGGATCCGTTCGGCAAGGAGCTGCAGGAAAAATCCCAAACAGATGTCGTTCATAAAACATGCATTTTCAATTACTCGCCCCCCTTTGGAGCGCGCCGCATGCACGCGGCTCTGAACGCAACCCAACACGGCCCTGCTAATGCTCAGGAAATATTACATCACTGAAAACTAAACTGGTGGGTGTAAATATATTTTTGTGACCAGTTAACAAACTTAAGACTCCAAAATCCTCGCAGAATTCCCCGATTGACTAATGTCCACTCCGGTTCCCTTCCTGTTGGCCAGAAAAACAGCGGGAAATACCCAATATTACAAACAAAATACCTCACATTAAATGTAATCTAATTCAGAGGTGACAAGCAAGCAGGGTTAACTAAAAATATTAAAAACATTTATTTTAACTGAAATAGAGCTGCATTGAAAGCTGTGAAAACCAACCGAAAATTCCTTTTAACGTCCCTCCAAACATTGAGGCCTGTTCACAGACAGGGCTCAGCTCAATTAGGACATTTAAGTAGCTTTTTTAAACGTTATATATTCAATAATGGCAGCAACTCAAAAGTAGTTGTGCATGCTGATGAAATAACTTAAACTTGTATATCATAAACACCCTAACAACTGCATAGCAGCACCCCGGCAACCAGCCACACCTTTTTACACAACTCACCGCCAAGCATGACTCATTTTCTTTAAAAAAAAAAAAATGTTTATTTACTACAAATGTTAGTGAAACATAAATCTTAAAGACTCTTATGGGAAAGACTTACGAAAATACACCTGGACAACTTTTTTTCTCCAATTAACACTCAAACGTCTTTGGCTTCCAATACACAACCATAATGTAAAGGGGGGGGGAAACACACACACACGCAAACAAGTGCAGGAAATCAACACCGCCTCTGGAGGACCTGGAGCTCAATGCTGAGATATTTACAAGGAGTTCATAACAAATCAAAGCGCTCTTCGTTTTATGTGTCGTTTTAAGTCTTTTGGCAAATTGACGCACAGTTTGTTGAATCTCTCCCCAGATATCGTGCTGTTGGTTGGAGGCCCTGAGAGTTTGGCATGCCGCTCGAACTGAGACGTCAAAGCGCTCTCCATCATCTCTGGAAAACCTCCGGGACTTTATTTAGAGGCAGAGAGCCCAGTTCCTTCTGAATGAGAGATGGCTGATCCAGTCTTTGTTTTGTGAAGAGCAGAGAAAAGAGCAGCAGAACATGACGAGGGAAACGAGGGAGCGATATTTTGCAAAGAGCTAAGAAAGACAACAATGCTGTATTTCCACTTTTCCCAGCTATTTAACTTCACATCAGAGTCCATGTTGGCCGGATTCATGCCAGTTTTGTCAGGCACTGGTGGCCGACAAGAACTGTTGTCTTTGGATTGATGCCTCGCCCTTCGAATACTCAACCTACGCCACATGTCTGCCAACACAAACCCCCAAAGCCACAGCCCTCACACTGCTGACGGGCAGAAATTAATCGTGAAGGCCGTACATGGGGCTATTTATCAATGGCCGCTGTAAAGCGTGGGCTGTGGCGAGGAAGGCAGGGTGCATCATGGGAGCCGTGCCACTGGGAAAAGTGTGTTAGAGCATAAGAGAGAGAGAGAGAGAGAGAGAGAAAAAAAAGAAGAGTAATTAGCTTTGGTTCTGGGTAAAAACACACTCATATGCGAGGCATGGGAAACGCTACAAAAGAAACTCATAAATACCAGTTACTGAGCTCAATGGCCATGTAAACTGCTGCCCGGAGCAATGTCCCAAAGAATAATCGCGTACAAAGATCAGTAAACAAACAAGGTTCTCAAGAATACGAAAAACACCACGTCCCTGCGGACTGAACGCACACAAATACCCAAAAACACTGTCATGAAATGCCAAAGCTCAAAGGCTCTCAGGAGGCGGAGCAACTCCGCCCACTCCAATATGACTCCGCCCCTTCTGACATTCTCACCAGGGGTGTTAGTTAAACAAAACTAAAACAATAAAAAACATTTTGTTATTTGAAATAAAATAATCTTTAAGTGAAATAAAATATTTCAGCTAGTTGACAAAGCAACATTTTTATTTAGTTTAACTTGATGTATTCAAATGTACATATAAAAAAAAAATATTTATTATAAATAATTATATATATATATATATATATATATATATACCTTCAAAACTTGATGTTTAATTGTAAAACAGCATATATTTTAGGCATCACAACAAAATTACGTTATGTTAAATTCAATCTTATATCTGAACAAACTAAATATTGTCGACATGAGTGTACTGTTTAATTATGACTATTTATACTACAGGGCTGCTGAATGCTTGAATCTGATTGGTTTAGGAACGTTCTAAGGTGTCAGTTATTGTCAGGGTAACGCACGGCTAGTTCCACACAGGTCTTTCTTGACCGCATTACAGTTCTATATCACTTCGCCAAAACCCACAGCCACACTGACCAAGCAAATAAATATAGTAAACAATGGGATGAAAACCGGCAAATTCTTTCCATGTTTTTTGCCACAGCACATACTCTTCTTCTCCCGCTCTCTCTCCCACTCAAACGCACACACATACTGTACGGACACACACTCGCACAGAAACGTGTTGTCAGCGTTGCTCTGATGATTTTACCAGTAAAATAATCTTTCAACTTTGACAACAATGACATTTCTCACCAGTGCGGGCGCTGTTCTTGAAGCAGACAAACTTACAGTCTCGCTATTAGCAGAGACGCTGCTGCCGAACTCTGTTGAGAGACGTACAGACTCAGGTAATTCACACACGCTTCATCTCTCTCTCTCATAACTGCATTAATAACTGCATTAGTCTGCTATCAGTGGCTCAAGCCTCCGTTACTAGCTCTAAAATTATGTTTTGGAATTAGCAACGGAGGCTTGAGATTAAATGCGTAAGAAATTAGTCCAACACACAAGAGTGTTTTAAGGACAACCTGACAAATGTCTTGAAATACATCATCTGAACAATGTTTTGAGATGCGGTAACCACAGTATAAGCAGAGTAATTGACTCCAGGCCTTGAATTATTGAAAAATAATGCACACCCAAGGCGTAACGGCCACGACGTGATACGATCAGCTACAACAGAATAACACAAAAGCATGTTGATACCTACAGTATAGAAACTCCTCCGAACAGACGGAGTCACAGTTCCACACCACACGTCCGCCAGGAAACGGCTCGGCTCTCCCACTCACCCACCACAACTTATTGAAATATTAAAATAAAATGTTTGTGGTTTGAGGTGAGCTAGTGTGAGCGAACGGCAGCCGACCGCAGACTGAGCCCAGAGATCTGGACAGCCAAACGGGCCTAGACCAACTCAAGCCCCAGTAAACTCAGGTGGCTCAGAAACTGGCCCTTTTCCAAGCTTTAAAAATGGGCCTCATTAAATCAACTGTTGGCTGTATTAAATGCTTGGATATTTATAGGCATTTATTTTGTAGAGGCAAAACTCATTCTCTGCCATAATAGCACCGATAGGAGTGACTTGTTTACCTTCTGGCTCTCCGGGTGGAAGTTTGGGTGTCACCTCATTAAAAACTTTACCACCTTACATTCTCGTGTTTTTATAAGATACAAGCAAATGCTCTCATTAAAACTTTTTTTTTTCACTAGCGCATATAAATAAAAGCAGAAAAACGCCACGCTGTCTCTCTGTCTGGCACCTGAGGTGTGTTTCTGGCCCGTTTATTTGCTTGTAGTCGTGTTTGAAGTGAAGCTCTCGCCGCGGTCTCCGTCCCTTTTGTCTAAGCGTCCACTTCCTGTGCTGAAAATGGAAAACTGGGCGACTGGATTTTAACCGCCACGACTTCCTACACAGGTGTACGAAACCTGCCCGTGACCCTCATTTTCTTCTGCTTTGAAAACACATAAAATGTCGGGCGTTTCAACGTCGCCAGAAACAGCTTTTGGAAAAAGGTCAAAAAAAAAAAAAAAGGTATAAGAACTGCAGAGGAAAGTTTTTCCGTTGTAAATTTGAGGGGGGGGGGGGGGGGGGGGGGGTACTGAGGGGGCTGAGGTACGGCTCAGGCCAGAGCGTTTGACGACTATGAGAGCGGTGGAGAAAGTCTTCAGCTGTGTTTGGCTCAGGAACCTCAGAGACAACCGTTAAAAGATGAAAGACAATTCAGGACTCTGAACCTATGAAAGGGATTTGTTGCTGTCTGTAGCTTCAGTGTTGGGCACAATGCTAAATATTTCTGCTGATAGCTATCTCTACTAGCGAATAAATCCCAAAAAACATGAAATAAAGAACAGGACTTTACATATTTTCTTCAGCTTCTCTGTGCAGTTTTTCTTCTTCTGTGTAATGCTGCAGAATGGCTTTAAACATGTGTGAAACAGAGATGAGAGCACTACACTCTTCAAAAACAGGGGAGTTGTGTGGAACTTGTGTGATGTGTTTTAATGACACTTTCATAATGCAACATTTTTCAAGTGAATCAGGATTTTCATTAAGTAAAAAATGTAGGTCGGGACCTTATTTAATACATTGTGAATTGATTTGATTGTGAAAAATGGTAAGTAGCCAAAAGTAGCCAATGGTAATGCTGCTTTTTCAAATATAACTATTGGAATAAAATGTAAATGCTGCATCTACAACAGTAGTCTAAGGGTGTGTTCACACTTGTAGTACGGTTTGTTTGGTCCGGACCAAAAAAAAAAAAAAAAAAAACATTTAGTCCTGATCCGCTTACTGTCCACATTGCATTTTTAACACCAAACCTAAAGGCACAGGGACACGTTCACACCCTGATTAGTCGGCTTTTATTGCGTATATTTCAAGACTGGACTTCTCGAACATCCAAAACAAGGCTGTGTTCTGGGCTAAATCCGCTCGTTGTATCTACAGATGATGGTATTTTGACCGGCTGAGAACTTGTGAAGAGCTTATAGAAGAGTCCGAACAGCAGCAAATCTCCGTCACACACACAAATGAAGATCTGCTGCAGGTTCTGATTCCTGTACTGTAACTGAGATGGGCAACATCACGACTATGAGGAGGTGGTGAACGTGATTTCACCAAGTACCTGTTCCTGGATCAACATCTTTGTTGATCCTGGAACAACTTTCCAATCAACCAAGCAGATTTGAGGGACAAGTTTACAGTTTAGGTCAAGTTTAGGCTTAAAACCAGGGTGAGGTGCTTCAACATCAGTGTTATTCACCTATCATTTCCCTCTTGATTTTAGGGAAAAGTTTGGGTAGGGTTAGGTTTAGGGGTAGGGATAGGGTTAGGACTACATTTTGGGGCAGGAATGTTATTCCAGGATCAACAAAATATGTTGATCCAGGAACATGTCTTACTTGGCAAAATCACGGTGACCATGAGGAGGTAGAACAGGTGTGCTTGAGCATTCTGTTCTTTTTAGGGTCGCATCTTGTGACATCACATCCTGTTTTTGGTTCGTTTACATGTCTTTGGTCCGTGTTGCGTTCATATTTCGGTCAAACCGCACCAGAGTTCGTTAGCAGACCAAAACCCATCTTTTTAGCGTCTCAGTCTGCTTGTTTTGGTTCAGACGGCAGCGTTCACACTTATTCAAATGAGCCGCACTAATAGAGCAGTTTCTTTTAATCAAACCAAACCTGCCAAGTGTGAACACATACCCTAAAAGTAGCCTAGAATGTTCCTGGCATTATTTTGTATGATTCATCTGTGCCATGTAAAATCAAATCATAAAATAAATAAAATAAAACAAAATAAAATAATTTAAAAATAGATTTTTTTTTAAATGCTTCTCAACAAGACTCTCAATGTATGCCAATGGTAATGCTGCTTTTTCAAAATAAACTATTGGAGAATTAGTTCAGTACAGGAAAAAAAAAACATTAAGATACTGCATCACCTACACCTCCTGGTCTTATTTTGCATGATTCATTCATGCATGTCAAATAAAAATAAAATAAAATAAAAACTTTATATAAAAAAAAAAAAACAATATTATTTAAATAAATGAATAAAATCAATAAAAATAAACCAATATTTCATTAAAAAAGTAAATCCCAGGTATGATGGATAAAAACCACATCCTGCCATGACTCTGAAATGTGTCACATTGCTGAAGTAAAACGGGTTGTGAATGCAGTTTATTTTGGCTAGAGAACATTCAGATTGGAAAGGCAGCATCACTGCACTAACAGACACTGTGATTGCTGGTGTGTGTGTGTGTGTGTGTGTAGTGATAATGCGGTAGATGGATGCGTTTGGGGTTACAGGGCGAGAGACAAGATGAGAATCAGGGTGGAGGGACTCATTTAACAGAGGCACAGGGCAAAGTCTGGAGAGGCTATTACCACACACACACACACACACAGGACGGCAGACATCTGCACCTGCGGCTCTGACCCGTCTCTGAGCGTCTGCTTCTGTCATTATGGGTCCTGTGAGGTCAGGGAGTGTCTCGCTGCCAGCGTGCCAACCGTCAAATAATCACAGCCTGTGTCCATGTGCTCCGTTTCACTCGTCATGTGATATAATTATTCATAGAAAAACAACCGCAGCAGTATAAACAAGAAAAACCTGCAATATCTGAAGGGACCACAAGAATCCAGAAAATCCTGTGCAATGCCACACGCAACCACAGCTAGAGAAACACAAATATTCAACACTTACGGACACAAAATACACCCCATACTGAGCGCCACACTAACAAATCACACTTCTCAAGAAACCCATCATAACATTACATCTTTGGTTCTTTTTAAATGCATTGCAGAACAATGACAGATTTTGACAGCTAGAATGTGTTCCTCAGGCCAGCTGGGCACATGTCGAACCACTGGCACTGAACACGACTTTCACTCGAACTAACCGCCTAGTTTCAGCATGAGGTCACGACCCTGCACGGGTCAGCAGAGGAATTTATAGAACTATTACATTATCTTTATCTTCAATTTGAATCTCATTTCACAATTACATTAATTTTAGGGTTGCTATATGGTTGCTAAGGTATTCAGAGTTTTTTTCTTCTTTTTTTGTGCATGTTGCTAGGTGGTTACTTACTGGCCCGGGTCAAAGGAGTCCACCCTCAAGTCTCTGATATTCTGGTCTTGTAACTGGTGTAGTTCATTTATGTTGGTAGCACAAACAGTGCAGGGCAAAAAAACACAAAACAAAACAACCAATAAAATAGAGTAAAGTAAAGTAAAGACAAAACAAGCCAAAGATGGTTTGCTGGTCTATTTAAAGTAAAGTAAAGTAAAGTAAAGTAAAGTAAAGTAAAGTAAAGTAAAGTAAAGTAAAGTAAAGTAAAGTAAAGTAAAGTAATAAAAGACAAAACAAACCAAAGATGGTTGGCTGATCTATTTAAAGTAAAGTTAAGTAAAGTAAAGTAAAGTAAAGTAAAGTAAAGTAAAGTAAAGTAAAGTAAAGTAAAGTAAAGTAAAGTCAAAACAAGCCAAAGATGGTTTGCTGGTCTATTTAAAGTAAAGTAAAGTAAAGTAAAGTAAAGTAAAGTAAAGTAAAGTAAAGTCAAAACAAGCCAAAGCTGGTTTGCTGGTCTATTTAAAGTAAAGTAAAGTAAAGTAAAGTAAAGTAAAGTAAAGTAAAGTAAAGTAAAGTCAAAACAAGCCAAAGATGGTTTGCTGGTCTATTTAAAGTAAAGTAAAGTAAAGTAAAGTAAAGTAAAGTAAAGTAAAGTAATAAAAGACAAAACAAACCAAAGATGGTTGGCTGATCTATTTAAAGTAAAGTAAAGTCAAGTCAAGTAAAGTAAAGTAAAGTAAAGTAAAGTAAAGTAAAGTCAAAACAAGCCAAAGATGGTTTGCTGGTCTATTTAAAGTAAAGTAAAGTAAAGTAAAGTAAAGTAAAGTAAAGTAAAGTAAAGTAAAGTAATAAAAGACAAAACAAACCAAAGATGGTTGGCTGATCTATTTAAAGTAAAGTAAAGTAAAGTAAAGTAAAGTAAAGTAAAGTAAAGTAAAGTAAAGTCAAAACAAGCCAAAGATGGTTTGCTGGTCTATTTAAAGTAAAGTAAAGTAAAGTAAAGTAAAGTAAAGTAAAGTAAAGTAAAGTAAAGTCAAAACAAGCCAAAGCTGGTTTGCTGGTCTATTTAAAGTAAAGTAAAGTAAAGTAAAGTAAAGTAAAGTCAAAACAAGCCAAAGATGGTTTGCTGGTCTATTTAAAGTAAAGTAAAGTAAAGTAAAGTAAAGTAAAGTAAAGTAAAGTAAAGTAATAAAAGACAAAACAAACCAAAGATGGTTGGCTGATCTATTTAAAGTAAAGTAAAGTCAAGTAAAGTAAAGTAAAGTAAAGTAAAGTCAAAACAAGCCAAAGATGGTTTGCTGGTCTATTTAAAGTAAAGTAAAGTAAAGTAAAGTAAAGTAAAGTAAAGTAAAGTAAAGTAAAGTAATAAAAGACAAAACAAACCAAAGATGGTTGGCTGATCTATTTAAAGTAAAGTAAAGTAAAGTAAAGTAAAGTAAAGTAAAGTCAAAACAAGCCAAAGATGGTTTGCTGGTCTATTTAAAGTAAAGTAAGTAAAGTAAAGTAAAATAAAGTAAAGTCAAAACAAGCCATAGATGGTTTGCTGGTTTATTTAAAGTAAAGTAAAGTAAAGTAAAGTAAAGTAAAGTAAAGTAAAGTAAAGTAAAGTAATAAAAGACTAAACAAACCAAAGATGGTTGGCTGATCTATTTAAAGTAAAGTAAAGTAAAAAAAAAAAAAAAAAAAAACTCTTAGAAAACACTCTTAGAAAAAAAGGTACAACAGTTGTCTCTGGGGCAGAACCCTTTCAAAAGGTACACCTTTGTGCCAAAAGAGTGCCTAAGTACCTCAAAGGTATACCAAAGGTGTATATATTAGTACCTAAATCAGCTAAATGGCACATATTAGAACATTTTTAAAGGCACACTATGCAGTTTCCGTTTTTCTCAAACAGCGCCCCCTAGAGTCGCTGTGGAGTTCTTGTATTTAACGTTACTGTCGTAAACACCACTCACGCAGAGCCGTCTCTGCACTCTTCCGACCGCGCTTTCTTTGTTTTCTTCGTGGACTCTGCCATGATCCACGTCTGAAATGCGTGCTAGAGTCTTCCATAGAGGCTGCTTCATATGTTGTTAATGTGTGTGACGTCGCGCCGTAAAGCAAGTCGTGATTCTCGCGAGATTTGTCGGGGCGCCACCTCTCAAACCTGCATTGCTGGTTTTGCCAGCGGCGTTATACTACGTGAACTAACTCGAGGCCCAGAGAGAAGGAAATGAATAGTGGAATAAAGTCGTTATTTTTGTTTGTTTTTGCGCACAAAAAGTATTCTCGTCGCTTTATAAACTTACGATTGAGCCACTGTAGTCACATGGACTACTTTGATGATGTCTGTATTAGGTTTCTGGACATGGACAAATATTGCATAGTATGCCTTTAAAGGGTAGCTTCCCATGCAGTGACAGCATTTGTACCTTTTTTTCTGAGAGTGCACGATGGTTTGCTGGTCTATAAAAAAAAAAATAAGAAATAGATAAAACCAAAAATCAAACAAAAGATGGTCTAGGATTATCTGCTGGTCTGGATCTTCCAGCCTGACCATCTGAAAAGTGGCCAAAACCCTTTTAAATCCAGCCAACATAGCCTTTATTTTTCTTTCTTTCTTTTTATTTTTTTTAGCAGGATAAGTTTAATATTTCAGGTTAGGAGATTCAAATCTCTCTTTTCAACAAACAAAATGAGTTCTACGTCAAACCTGAAGGTTGGTGTTGGTAATAATCTAATGGCTGCTCTAAATCATTAGCGGAGGCTGAGCGTTTGGTTTATTGGGCACCAGCGCGGGGCCGGTTCTCCCAGGAGCCTCGTTCTCAGTGTGACGTCTCCGTCTAGGGGCCGTGGAGCAGGGCTGAGAGAGAAATGAAGAAAACAGAGGTGCGTTTGCAATGCCTGTCAACCAAACAACTGTCACACTGTGTTTATGTCATTTAACTCTCAAATGACTCAATAATGTTAAAGTTATGCATCATGGAAGTATCAACCTTTTCTCAGATGTTGCTTTTTCTAAGGTCAAATAAAAAATAAAAGAGTCATACAGTAAGAGTATAAAGCTATAAAATGATTGAGGAGAGCATCTCGGATATTATTAATGGGTATCTTGGTAAATCTGTGCACACTTTGAGGCATTGTAAAGACTACTGTCTTTTCCTCAGGAGAAACATCTGAGAAGCAGCAGACTTAAGCAAGTTTACATTTGCTCTCTAATTAATCTCATTGCAGGGAAACAAGTGATTTTTTCCCCTGTGGATTAACTGTGAATCAGTGTTTAACATCTTAACAAGAATCTACAAACTCACATTTGCATATGAATAGCATGTTACCATATGCTACACGTGAAGCCCAGTGCGCTGCTCATACACGCCGGGTAACACAGAAGGAAACTTCCCAAGTGATTTGCACTGTCACAGTAAATCATCTCTAATGAATGAAAGGTTGAAGAACGGCGTATATCTCCACGAGAGGAGTGCCGTAGATCCCAGAGCCCCAGAAAGCTGAGGAATTCATATGTTCTCCTCCAGAGATAGCAGACAGCCTTCCCGAGCAGAACGGATAAATCACACACTCTTCCAGAGCTGCTTGCGCTTTCTGTTCACCTCCAGAGAAAAACACCCACAAGATGCGGACAAGAGTGGAAAGAATGAGGGAAATGCTGTACATTCTCTAAATAGACTAATACTGTCCCATGCATATTTAAATAGGAGCAATTTTACTGCATTTTTAATGCTAAAGGCAAGCATCACTTTTATACCGTTTTGTTTGATAAGTGGTTGGTTAGTAAAAAAAAAAAATCTGCATAGCAACACCCTGGCAACCACCCTTGCATCATAGCTACCATATCACAGACACCTGAGACAACTTGAACATCTCAAGATTGATTGGAATCACTCAGAACACCTTAAGAGCAACCACATAGCAACACCCTGGCAATCACTCTAGCATCATGGCACCCATATCATGGAGACTTGACACCACTGGAACACCTCACAATTTATTGGAATCACTCAAAACACCTTAGCAACCACATAGCAACACCCTGGCAACTACTCTAGCATCATAGTAACCACATCATGGAGACTTGGCACCACTCACAATTTCTTGGAATCACTCAGAACACCTTAGCAACTGCATAGCAACACCCTGGCAACCACCCTTGCATTATAGCTACCATATCACAGACACATGGGACAACTAGAAGATATCAAGATTTCTTGGAATCACTCAAAACACCTTAGCAACCACATAGCAACACCCTGGCAACTACTCTAGCATCATAGTAACCACATCATGGAGACTTGGCACCACTCACAATTTCTTGGAATCACTCAGAACACCTTAGCAACTGCATAGCAACACCCTGGCAACCACCCTTGCATTATAGCTACCATATCACAGACACATGGGACACCTAGAAGATATCAAGATTTCTTGGAATCACTCAAAACACCTTAGCAACCACATAGCAACACCCTGGCAACTATTCTAGCATCATAGTAACCATATCATGGAGACTTGACACCACTGGAACACCTCACAATTTCTTGGAATCACTCAGAACACCTTAGCAACTGCATAGCAACACCTTGGCAACCACCCTAGCATCATAGCAACCATATCACAGACACCTGGGACAACTGGAACATCTCAAGATTAAATTGCAATCATTCAGAACACCTTTAGCAGCTGCATAGCAACACCCTGGCAACCACTCTAGAATCATAGCAACCATATTATAGAGACTTGGTAACACTGGAACACCTCAAGATTTCTTGGAATCACTTAGCAACTGCATAGCAACACCATGGTGACCACACTAGCATCATAACAACACGTTTTTCAAGGGCAAACCACTCACATTTTCTTTATAAATATGTAAAAATCTAGCTACTGCACTATGCATCAGCGCTATATAGAGCTCTTGACACAATTAAGCTTTGTCTAGACGTCTTTAAAACCATTGAATTCCTGCAGATTAGAAGGTCCAATTAATCTAGCAGAGTTGGCAGAGGTACAGGAGACCGAGACAGGCCGCTAAAACTGCGGTCGGGCTCTTTAGAGGAGAAAAAAACATGCATTAAAACTACATTGGAAAAGGAGGGAAATGTCAACAAATACAATACGGAAAAAAAAGCCACCATCTCGGCTGTTTATTTGTGTCATCACTCAAGAGTGACTGTGGTAGGTACGGCGCAGGATGATATTGCTGTAACGTTATATGCAGGATTATTTTGAAATGACACAGTGGTTTTCACACCAGTGGGACGTGTGCGAGAAGACTATGACACACACATCAGGGGTGGGCTGATGGCAGAAGAGTCAGACGCAGATATTGTCCCGCATCACTGCGGCAGAAACCCCAGGAGGCGAGAGCTGGGCAGTGTGTCATGGAAACCAAACAAAACCATGGTAAACCTGAGAATATAAGAGCAGTGACGAGATAAAAAAAGATAAGCAAATAAAATGAGCACAGCAAACTCTTTCACCATTTTCTCACTCTCATGTTGTCCCAAACTCACATGACTTTCTGCTCTGGGACACACAAGGAGATATTTTAAAGAATCTTCATGCTGCTCTTTTCTCTAGAAAAATAAAATAAAATAAAATGAATTAGTCCAATATAAGTAGTCCAATTGACTTGTGTGGAACATTTCAAGTCTGCAAAAAAAAAAAAAAAAGTATTTTCAATATGCAGAAGTATGAAATAAATAAATAAGCATACAAATAAATACATAGTTAGTTAGTCTAATAAAAATAGTCTAACTTATTCATGCAGTACCAGTTTCAATATGCAGAAGTGTGAATAAAATCAAATAATAAAATAAAAATATATTCCAATTGACTCATGCAGTATATTTTCCAAGTCTTCTTGAAACCATGACATGCCAGTTTCAATATGCATAAGTGTAAATAAAATAGAATATATTGTAAATGGTCCAATAATAATTGTCTGATCGATCCATGTCATATATTCCAAGTCTTCTAGAAAACATGACATGCCCCCCTCCCCTCCCCCTAAATCAGTCATATTTATGACATTTGCTTCTTAAAATAAAGCTTTTGTCTTGGTAACTAGGACAGAGATGATAGAATAATCTTGTGCTTTGGAAATTGAACCTGAAAGTGCTAAAGACACTCAAGAATCCAGTTTGAGGAGCAGTTTTCTCTCTGAGACCGTTCACATGTGTGTGTTACAGCACATTTACGCCCTCTTGTGAACTGCCATCAACACACACACACTTCCTTCAGCAATGCCCCAGTGAGGAACCAGATAAGATCTCCATGACTTACAGTGAGCTAAATGTCACCGTTAACTACATGGACATCTACAACTACAAGTGCTGACAGCAAACCTTTCTGAATAAAATAAGTGAGGGAAAAAACAGCTGGAAAACACAAGTTTAACGGCACACCGCTCCTTAGCAAGAAACGAACTGAGGAAATTATTCCTCATTATAGTTTACATTTTACAATATATTACATAGAAAACTGTTTTAAATGTAGCCCTGGTGAGCATGAGAGACTTCTTTCAAAAACATTATAAATCATAACTATTTTGAACGGTAGTGTAAGTGAAGGTTACCTCAGCAAACCCCACTTACAAACAGCAGTTTTGAAATTATAGCCTACATAAATGAGATGTTTGGTAAACAAAAGCATTTTGGACTCGTCTGGGGAAATCTAAGTGTCAAAGTATGCAAGTAAAAAAACAGAGGTGCCAACAGGCCAATAAATTTCCCAGAAATGCCTTTGAAAAAAGCCGTAAAAAGATTTCATGGATGTCAGTGACCCTTTGATATGATTCAATCCCACTATTTAAGCCAAGATACAGGCCCGTGTTGTGCGAGCGGGTCAGGCTGTTAGAACGCTTAACTGTTTTTTTTTTCTTCTTCTGTCTTTTACTTTTACGACTTTCCAGTGCTGGGAGCTTGGAAAGCCGGAGCAGAACTGTTTACAAATCAGTAATTAGCGCGGGAGGCATGAGGTGTGGGTCCTGGGGGCCCGTGAGGGGTGTGGACCCGCACGTCAGAACCCGCACCTCAGAACCCACCACCAGTTCCCATAAATCCCTGCTGCTTTCATGTGTGTGGTTCAAAGCCGGTCCGCCTGGAAAGTTTGACACAGGATACGTAGGGAGAGCCAGAACCAATCAGCGCGTCCATCCCCGCGGCATGGGTGCGGGACGCTCCTCTAGAACCCATCCGGGACGCCAACAACACAGCGGTCCAAACCAACAGATCCTCTCCACCATCTCAGCTCATCTCTGTCCTCTGCAGACGCACATAAATCTCAGGACACTGTCTTATGTCACTGGTGTTGGCAGCAGTCTGTCTCTGAGATCCACCAGCCATAAAACTGAAGAAACACTGAGGACAATTCTACAGATAGGATGACGTGAGGCCAAGCGTTTCGGTGATTTTACCATGCTTAAGAGGTGCTGTCACTTTAGCGCACACCCTCAAGCACATTATTGCTTGATTTGCCAACAACATGATATATAAAATGTGCAATAAATGTTTAAAATGATCATTTACAATTAAATAATAATAATAACAACAATTACAGCATCCCGATGGATGGATTCGGATTCAGATTCAGATTGTTTTATTTAGTGCCATGTCATCATTCAAAGCTATTTTCATGGCAAAAATTAAATTACAAAAATACAAATATCATATAAATACAATAAAAACCAAACGAACAAAAACAGCAAGTCATATTATACAACATATGATTAAAAATCCAAAACCTTTTCAGTCATAATCTTACTAAATAAGTCCGTAAGCGAGGTTAACTTCATAAAAGAGCATTCTACTTGTGTTAAGTCCAGGACAATCTAATAAAATATGTTCAACAGAGAGGGGAATCTTACAAAACATGCATAAAATTGGGTCTTCACCTATAAAGCTACACTGTGTACACAAGTTGATTCTTACCAAAAAACACTTTGTTCTTTCAAAAATATATGTGCTCATTAATGTGTAATTACTTGTACCAACTAATCAAGTATTCTCGTAAGCGAAGAATCTGCCATTTAGAAAACATACGAGCGAGTCGGTCGAAAGGCGGCAGCCATGTTGCGCCTCCATCTTGAAAATACATTCGCCAAAGAGGGACATACCTGGAAATTCAAGCTTCGCCTTTCGCATTTTTACACTCAGTGGCACCGTGACGAATGCGAGGGGGAGATTACTCGCGACTGCCGGAAGATTTGAAGTAATACGGCCACCGTAGGAGTTAAAACGCCCTCGGAATGGGAGGAGCTAGAAAGTAATATTCACTTGGTAGTCATAAACAATTTCACCGCTAGATGGGAGAAAATCCTACACAGTGTAGCTTTAAGCGAGGTAACTTCATAAAAGGGCATTAAAGTCCAGGACAATCTACATAAAACATGTTTAACAGAGAGAGGAATCTTACAAAACATGCATAGAGTTGGGTCTTCATCTTTAAGCAAACAAGCATGGGTCAAACTTGTGTGACTCATACGACATCTGGTGTAGTTTCCGGATGAGTTTCCCGATGGATGGATGGATGGGTGGATGGATGGATGGATAGATAGATAGATAGATGGGTGGATGGATGGATGGATGGATGGAAGTTTAGATCTACTACAGCTGACAACAAATAGCTGAAACACCCAAATCTGGCACCAGAGTGTATTATGTTAAAACAGAGAGAATATGGAAAATCCCTCAGGCTCTTCACTCATTCACACACAGCTCAAACTGTTATTATTACTGTAGTAATACTTTAAAATGTCAAACGTAAACCAGATAAACATGCTCATAGACTGGGTGGTGAGGGAGGGATTCTAATGAATATGGTTCAGTCGAAACAAACAACCAATCAGCCGCTCGCGCCACACATCAACAATCGAGCGATTTCTAACGTAACTCACTTCCTGTTCTCTCTCTGAGGACGGCCTCTATAAACCAGCATCAGACGACCCGTACGGCATCCGTGAGGCTGCTCGAGTAGACCAGGAACTCTGTAGCCTTTCACTGATTGTTTTTGTTAGCATGTCTTTGAATTAAAAACCACAGTCAAGTGGCATTAAACATGAGCCCATCCAAAACAGTGCCGTCTCCATGAGGACACAAGAGGGATGAGTGTCATCCATGGGGAATTTGGCTGGTTAAATGCTGAAACCTCAGGCGTTTGGGAAAACTCAGTGGGTTAGTTTAGTCTGAGCGCACTGCGATGAGTCAAGCCTTCCCGACAGGTACGGAATGACCTGGAGATCCTGAACGCCGGGAGTCTGATCTGGCAGACGGGAACGGGATGGGTTATTCTGGGACATTATCAGCTACACGGAGCGTTCAGGTGACGAGGGCGCACAGATTTATGACAGCTCGGCCTCGTTGCATCAATTAATTAAGAAAGCGAAGACGCAGGAAATGAGGATAGCTGCCAGGAAATTAAAAACTGGAGACGACAGAAAGTAAAGAAGAATATCATGCACGTTTTGGCTGCACTACAGAAAGAGTCTGTGGGTTTATTTATGGTGCAAATGCAATCGCTGTGAAAATAAACACAGCTTAAAAATACACTCTTAAAAATAAAGGGGGTTTTCCACAGTTACGCCATGTAAGAACCATTTCGGTTCCCCAAAGAACCTTTCAGTGATCTCTTCTTAAAAGAACTATTAGAGTGAAGAACATTTTTCAACTATAAAGAACCTTTTGTGGAATGGAATGTTTCCATTGATGTTAAAGGTTCTTTATGGAACCATCAATGCAAATAAAGAACCTTTATTTTAAGGAGTGCGTGTTTCGGTGCCAAAACCTAGTGAGCTGCCTTGCTGTCTACATAGAGAGCCTTATTTCTATAGAAGTAAACACTCTAACTGAAATGGAATCCTAATTAGTGTTAGTCACTTATTTAGTTTTCCACTCCAGTTAGAATGTTGCCTGGAACACCATAGGAAACAACCTGTGTGTCACACAAATACAGTAGCACAACACGAAGTGCGCATGAAACGATTTCAAGAGTTCTTGAATTAATATTCAGTAATTAAACCAGTTTAACTCAGAGGTGGAAAGTCCAGGTTCAGAAAGTAAAAGTCCTCCTCAGTATTTTGTTCCAATCACCTGGATTTGCTAATTAGCACAGTTTTTCAGCCAGGAGATACTAGCTAATTAGAACTAATTCGTGAAATCAGCTGGCTAAGTTCATGGGTGGACTAAACATATGGCAGGACTTTTACTTTCTGACCCCTGGACTTTCCACCTCTGGTTTAACTGCATTGGCACCATCAGACTGAACTGAGCTGAATAATGACTATAGTTTTCTATAGAGCTGCTTTATCACTGAATTGAACTCTTATCATAATTGATGAACTTTGCAACATCGACACAGTTATTGAACTGAATTAAAGCAACATTAAACTTAAAGTACCCTGTGGTGAAAATCAAGTTTTTAATGTTGTTTATATGTCTATGTGGTGTTTTTAATATGCTTTAAGACAAACCATGTGTAAATTCATAAGTCAATACCATTGAAGAGAAATTTCCGAACCAAAGACAGTCTCTGTTTCTGACATCACAAACTACCTTGTAACCAAACAGATCAACGTTTGATCGTCAATGAATGGATCTCTGAGCTGGTGTGAGTGAATGGAGGCGGGGCTCATTTGCATATTCATAGAACCCTAAATGAGGCAAGGGTGTCGAGTTACATTAAAGCTATTTTAAGGCATGAAGATTTTTTTTTCAAGGAAAAAATGCTTAAATATGTCATTTGGGTGATCAAAGATGAGTTTTAAGGGATACAATTATTGACTACAGGGGGACTTTAAGCTGAAAAATGACACTTTCAATTTTAACAAATAATGACACCCTCTGTTTTCCATTGGTAGGACAAACGCTGTATAATTTGCAAGAGTAAAGCATGTTCTTTTCTTGCTTTCAGAGACACTGAATAGAAGACTCCGAATGAGCTTTGGTTTGTCTCACACCCCGTATAACCTCAAAAAGATATAATTCACCGCATGAGCGCGAGGGCCACTTATCAGAAGTGAAGGCCTAATAAAACCGACAAAATGTCACGTTCTCACCCCCACACCGAATCGCAGCACTCCCAGCCATGGAAAAACTAAGTGAGAACAATTCGAACTATGAGCCAGTCTGGCCCTGATCTGAGCCGACACCTCCCACAGAGCTCCCTGGATCCTTCAGGATGAGGGATCCTAACTCCCCTGAAGCCGTGAAATAGACTCACTTTGTCTAGTCAAACAAAAGGGGCAAAAGAAAAGCTAAATGTATCAGTCTGGACATAATCCCAACTGACTTGAAACTGAAACGTTTCCAGGTTCAGATCTTTCCCTCACACCCAGACGTGCCGCCGGACTCTGGCGTGATAAAAGAAGGGCCGCTCTGGCTGAAGATCTCAGAAACCTTCAGCTAAGGTCTCTGATTTACTGTGCTGATGCTCATATGTTTTTCCCATGACACACACTTACTCACGGAGGAGGAGAAGTTTCCCACAAACACCTTCACGGATTGGGATTGCTGGATCGAGCAGTCCAAAACATTACAGGAATCAAGCGGGAATCAGGCGTCTGAACCAGACATTCGTCAACTGTTCAGCAATACCTGAGAATAAAAATGGGTCAAAGGGTCAGCGACAAATAAGCATTTCCGAGAAATCATCAAAACATTTTAAAAAAATGGCCATGGTTTGGAAAAAAAAAACACACCTTTGAATCATTTTCAGGAATTGGTTTGATTCAGTCATGGAAATATCAAGTGGTGTAATCAAGTTAAAAAGTCATCTATTTTCTTTGCATCATGAAGAAGCCAGTTACACATCTTGATCATTATTTTCAATACAGCTTCAAAAGCAAAACTTTGTACAGTTATATTTTGACAAAGATGAAGTTGTTTTGATATTTGACAACCTAAATTATTGTTTCCATTTCGTAAAATATTAAAGTATGTGATATGGTTAATTGTACACTATGGCCCTCTAGTGTTTAAAAAACAAAACCTCATTAATTATGCGGAAGGACATTGTTTTTGTTGTGCTTCGACTCTGTGTGACTGTGCGGATGAATATGAGCCTTCACAATAGATCATGCTTTAACTCTGTTAGAGAGCTACGTATGGGAATTTATTTGTTCAATAAAATACCTTAATCACCCGTTGAGCAATAAAAACGCCATCTTTGCATGGCTTTTACAACATTTCAAATCCCTCAGTCCTCACCATCTCCAAAAAGCCAAGTCTCTTTTTGCCAGCAGACTCTACTCTGTTCGGTGTTTGTTTAAAATGGGCGATTCCCCGAAGTGTGGAGATTTAGCTGCTCCATATCAACCTTTCTCACTCGTTATGACGACAAACCTGTGCCACTCCCCCACACACACAGACACATGAGCTGGAGCATCTTTTCCCTATTCACGGATATGACGAGACGGGAGTGGCTCAATTTCCCGCGAAAACCGTCCCCACAGGTTTGAAAATAGAAACACTTATAATAGATGGACCAAAGTGAATCAGGGTAAGACACAAACACGTTTTGGAAGAAGGATTGATGATGTATTGACTAAAAATTGTTTTGTTTTTGTTTTGTGTCATGATTTGTCACATGACAACAAAATGTCTTCCTGCATGTTTTTTTAAACAGGTATTATATCACTATTAAACACACCCACAATAATTTCAGTCAGAATACTGTACATTGAAAGAAGGAAAAAGCACAATTAATAAATATATATATATTTTTTAATTCAATTAAACAGGGTTATTCACTGATTATTGCAAATAATTTAGAGCATTTTAAGGCACTATTTTCCAGTTGCTTTAAGGCTTAATATCAAATCCAAATAATTTATAAATGTCACAGAACTTGAAGCAACTTCAACACATCTAACCTACATTTTTTAAGAATAATAGAAACCAAACCACTTTTCAAGCTTTCAATTATGTTATTATCACAGGTGCTATAAAATTTTAGGATCCTCAAAATATATAAAAATTCATTTGAATTATGTTTCAGCCATGTAGAAGAGGTGTATTCATGTCATTACACGTGTGAAATTCATTTTTAATTCAGAAAATTTGCATGTCATTGACAAGAATAAAACTCCAATTCCCGCACAGACGATCTGGGGAAGACGATCCTGACATAATTTTATGGATTTAGTTTTAGGATTAATTTTTAATATTAATACAATTTTATGAATTAAGCAGCTTTTGATCCCAATTGATCCTTTCTTTCAATTGAACCTAAGAGTGATGCTGCCCTCTTCAGGTGGAAATATAAAAATGCAAATACTCCAGAGGAAAAAGCATTTATTATATTCTGTAAATATAAATCTCACAAAGTTTTCGAGTTCATTAAATGCTCTGTGACAGAAATCACTTGTTCTTCTTCTTCATTTTAGCAGCAGGCATTAGTTCAGAGGCGTCTTCTCTCTCCGACGCTCTCTTTCTGCTGGTTTTATCGCTCAAATACCCGCTGGAGTCGCTCGCCGGGACCTCAGGGGTCGAGATCTCATCCGACTCCTGTCGCTTGTCTTTTTTCTTCTTCTTTTTCTCTTTGTGATGTCCGTTTGAATTGGAGTGCACCTCCATTGTGTCCGCAGTGGTTTCGCTGTTCTCCGACGTTTGCTGCAGGCTGC
The DNA here is from genome assembly GCF_951802725.1 of Rutilus rutilus. Classification (NCBI taxonomy): domain Eukaryota; kingdom Metazoa; phylum Chordata; class Actinopteri; order Cypriniformes; family Leuciscidae; genus Rutilus; species Rutilus rutilus. The sequence goes on along the minus strand of NC_140216.1, from coordinate 37,890,541 downwards.
TGTCGTTCACAGACTCCTTCTCACGCTTGTCTTTCTTCTTTTTCTTCTTGGGTTTTGGACTGACGGTCGTATCTTCCGTGGGTTCTGGTTCTGTAGAGGATTCTACGGTTGATTCCTTTTGTTCGGTTTGGGCCACGAGCTCTTGTATTCTAAAAGTCAACAACAAATTGTTAGTAAATGAAACGAGCTGAATTCATCTATTAGCATAAAGTCTGGTCAAAATGTCACATATTTTCAAGAAAAAACTGGACATTAGAAACAGACATATCATCTGACTGACATTTTATGTAGTCATACACTGATTTTTTTATTTTTATTTTTTGGTTTCCTTTGTGTCCTGTGTTCCTAAACTACAAAAGTTAAAGGGATACTTCACCTCTGGGAAGATGAATGTGTATTTAAAATAGGTCATTTAAGTAGAAGAAATTTTTTAATTTGGAGCTTTCTAGACTGAGAAAAGCCAGAAAATGTATTTTTGGCTTATGTGGATGAAAGACAACAACTCCCAGAATGCACTTGCTTCGCTGTCTTAGGAGGCCACGCCTACCGGTAAGAGTGCGCAGTTTAAAACAACAAAGCTAGCCTACGTGATGAGTTTGCGAGGGATTTAGAGATAGCCCAAAATGTCCGGGATTCGGCTTTTGCGTTCTACAGTCGCCATTCATCATGTTTACTGTGGCGAGCAGGACGAGGCTGACGGCCGCGGGAGAACAGCGCGAGGCCGGTGGCGTGATTACTGAGACGCGCTGGGTCTCCCATCTCTCACGGAGGAGCGGGAATTTTTCTTAGCAATGGTAAAACGCACATCAACCGATCACTTGTTTAGCGTTCATGTAAACACTACATTCAAATTCACCAATCGGAATGAATTCAGTTAGATTGAAACAAAAGGTGTGCATGTAAACAAGGAATAGCGACCGCAGAAAGCAAAAGCTGAATCCTGTAAGTTACATTTTGAACGATCTCGCCCGCCGGACAAGTCCGGGAAAAGGAGGATGGTTACTTACTCAGCTTTCTCCTACTATTCAGCTTTCTCCACAGAACAAGAGCCTGCTAGCTTAGCTTCCAAAGAAAGACGGCTGACACTGTGTACATTCTGTGAGTGAGATCCCTCCCTCTATGGGCGGGCTGAAAACATGCGGAACAACGCCATCTACTGGCTGTAGTCTTTAGCCTCTGGCCAGAAAATCCTCCGATGACGCAAAATGCCGATTTTTGCGTCATCGGAGGATTTTTTCCAGACAAAAAATACATAAATCTCTTGTCTCAGGGGGATATGAGGGTGGAAAGCATGGTAATTCGAAAATACTACAGGTTTTCTACTAATACAAAGCTTAATGCTAAATCCTGAAGTAACCCTTTAAACAGCTATGTTGACAATACCAATTTCTCAATTTTAATTAAAGGGATAGTTAACCCAAAAATGAAAATTCTGTCATCATTTACTCACCCTCAAGTTATGGGTAACCAAACAGTTGATTGACCCCACTGACTTCCATTGCATGAAAAAAACAAACAAACTATGTAGTCAATGGGGTCCAAAAACTGTTTGATTACCAACATTCTTCAAAATATCTTGTGTTCAGCAGAAGAAACTCATACAGGTTTGGAACAACTTATGGGCGAGTAAATTATGACAGAATTTTCATTTTTGGGTGAACTATCCCATTAAAAGATAATTCCGGTTTTTAACACCTTGAGTCTATTTTGTAGTTTGTTTTGGATGAACTAGAGTGGTGGACACAGAAATTGACGATGGGTCCTGTCTCGACTTTTTGACTCGTATAGAATCGCCGTATAGTGGCTGGCTACGGGCATGCACGAACATATCCTTAAAACAACCCTTAACGTTCGTTTTCAAAACTGTGCAACTCACCGAGTGGTTAGTGGTGTTCGTTGATGATTAAAAACAAGTAGTGTAGCGAAATACATTTTCTGTCGTGTTTTATTTGTCATTTTGTAAAATCCCATTGATTTCTGTTGGAGGACTCATTGCTCGTTGATATTACTGCGCTACCGGAAACGGAAAAGGGGGGATGTTTACATTTGGTTGTAGTCTTTTTGCTCAGTTCTCCATCTCTCAGAAGGCTAGCGTGAGCAGAGCAACTGTGCTCTATCAGAGCCCGTCTACGGAGAGCCTGCCCACTCCCTATTAAGCCCTATTGTACCGAATTTTGGTTGTAGTTCCTCAAGAGTTCCACTGGGGGCGATCGCCATGAGTGCAAAATGAATGGGAGTCTATGGGGCTAGACGGCTAAATGTGTCTCTTTCACCCGATTGCCGTTGAGAAATCTCAGATTCGATAGTAGGTTTTGCAAGTTCAACATGGGTTATAGGTCGAAAGTTGAATGAACGATTACTTATGTCCTTTCGATTTCTTACAGGTTGAGTTGTTGTTGCCCATAACGCGCTAGCACTCTGCTAATGAACGCTGATTGGTCAGTGAAGGACTGATTACGACCAGAGATACCGCTTGATGGCATCGTGGCATCCGAAGCGGGACCAGAAACAAACAAAACAAAAACTCGTCTAGCACGTGAATTTACCTGTGTCAGCTGTGTTGTCGATGCCTCGAGAGAAAAGAAAGTGCAGAGCGTGAAAGCACCAAAGTGACTGAAGGATTGCCGTAAAGCAGTATCTCTGTTCGTACTCTGCTTCAGACTCAAATATCGAGCGGAAGTTTATACGCGGTTGTGAGGTATCTGAAAAAATAGTTCCACTATAGCAAACAACACGGATTGAAATCATACATTGCGCCATTTTTGTTTTTAATCATCAACGAACACCACTAACCACTCGGTGAGTTGCACAGTTTTGAAAACGAACGTTAAGGATTGTTTTAAGGACATGTTCGTGCATGCCGGTAGCCAGCCACTCTGAAGCGGTCAAAGGCGATTCTATACGACTCAAAAAGTCGAGACAGGACCCATCGTCAACATTTCTGTGTCCACCACTCTAGTTCATCCAAAACAAACTACAAAATAGACTCAAGGTGTTAAATACCGGAATTATCCTTTAAGCTAATTTTTTTATGAACCGAGATCTTTTAGTCGATGATGTCTCCCATCCAATAAATCGCAATAAGCTTTGTGCTTTTATACTTTAGATATCAAACAAAGTCTCAGCTTCCAAATTCTGTAAATCTTACCATGAAAATCACTCAATAAATGCTGTTTTGGCGCTAGGGGTGTGCGATATACATCGTCTACGATAATATCGTAATTGTCGTTTTAATGATATGCGATCTTACATTGAGTTTATCCCTCACTTTACAAAAACACACCCAGAGAGCACAAGCATACTCTACATGTAGTCTACTAGGTTATACTAGGCATTTATAGTGCATGCTTTCACTGCGTGATTTAGTCTATTAAAATGCATTTATAATGCCCTAAATATTCAAGATAAGGGGCAAAAACACCCCAGTATATCCTTTGTATTTATATCATTTAATATAGTTAATATCACACGAAGAGTGACATTTTTCACGCTTCAGCGTTTAAGTTTTTCGATAGCTACTACATTAAAAACGACTAGCCTAACTGATAAAGTTCACACATTATTTAAAACAAGTGAACAGTCAGTAATAAAATAAGAACAAATACACAAATTATAAGCAGAGATGAATACTAAATAAAGTTTACAAAGTCTAACAGTATATTCAGGTACAGAAATTAATAATTAAGCCTAAATGTAAAATAACACTATTTGTCACTGTATAAATTAAATATAGTTTTAATCTTTGTTAAAGCTGTATTTTATTGTTTTATTTATATCAATGACACAGAAAACAGTATATATATATATATATAATATTAAGTGTGTGCTGTCACTTTAAGACCGACTGCACAACTGACAAATATCCGTTTCTTTCTCAGCGGTTCACATATGACATAAACGAGAGAATACTTGTCGAGATGGTCATTTAGGCCGGTATTTTGACAATTTTGTGTTTGTGTGTCCGTTCAAGGGCAAGGAAACGCGAAAGAGGAATCAATTCTGCATTCGAGCGCTGTCTGAAACGCGCCTCTCTCTCTCTCTCTCTTTGCACTTCGAGTATGTGTGGCTGAGTCAGTTTTCGGCTCTTCTTCCACGATTAAAATTGTTTGAATTGATTGATTGTTCGTATCTTTTCATGTTTAAATTCAGTTAAAATATCAATATTCAATATTTTATGTTTAAAACATCAGAACATTATTTATGCATTTGTAACTGCAGGTGAAATGCAGTCAAAAATGTTGGCAGTTTGGCTGTAACACACTAATGTTAACTAAATATTGTATAATTATCGTCATTGATAAAATCCCAGAAAATATCGAGATATAATTTGTCAACATCGCTGCTCTTTAATGCTGCGTGACAGATCACTGTGGCGTCTCAGTTCAAGTGGCACGTGAATCGATCATCTCTTCTTCTTTACTACTAGCAAAGACTTTAGATACAAAGAAAGTGCACTCATATTACTATGAATGGGAGAAAGTGCAACGTGCAATATGGCAGAATTAGTCCCGCCTTCTGAATAAGTGCCTATCGGTAAAGTCATTGCATCACCGCAGCCGCCTTAAACGGCCTTGATCGGCGTACCTGGTTTTGTCCAGCCGTCCTCTGATCAGAAGAACACCAGCAGCTTCAGCGTCCAGCTTGAAGACCTCGAACTCCAGGCTCTGTCCAACACTCAGGCCAGAGTCCCTCCACTGCTCTGGGCTCAGCAGATTGGGCTTCACCACTGACGCGTTAAAGCAGCCGTGGACCAGACAGCCCACGTGACCCACTCCCATTTTATTAATCACACCCTGAGGGACATCAAACACACACCATTAAACATCTTCAGCCAGAGCAAATACAAGAACGCATTCACATACATGCCCAGAACACCATCTCTAGCTCATGAAGATCTTGGGAAACATACCACGAGCGTCGACCCGATCTGCGGTTTGAAGATCACGAACGACGCCTCGATGTTGAAGTGAATGAATCCTTGATCGTCATAAATGTCTCCATGCTGTCCTACGATTTTAATGTTGTCATACGCCATAGGAACCCCGTTCAAACTGCAAAGCCAGAGAACAAACGCCTGGTAAATTCCTTAGTCTGATCCTGTATTAATAAATGTTGTTCATATAGACATTTTGGAGAGTTTTTACCATGATTTCAGACTGAGGAGTGCTACTAAAACTAAGCTAAATAAATAAAAATATTAAAAATAAATTTGATTAAAATAATAAATACAAATAATAATACATCTTACAGTACAGTACTACAGGGAGTAGAACAAATATATGTATAGCTAACTTGCTATTGCTAGCCGCTCGGAAATTGCCTACCCTCCCTTTAATTGACAACTTTACAACAAAACAAAACCGTACCATGTTTGTTATTATATCTATCAAAGTGTCAATACTTGGTATTGGAGTAGCATATGAATGTGATACACTTCCATCAAGCAGCAGCAATGACACACTTACAAAAGAGTACTAGAGTATTTTTAAAGGTATCTCGACAATACCATGGTTTTACTGACAGTGAACGCACTACAATCTTAAAGCACAACAATGATAATGTATAAATAGTGCTGTCACTGTATCAAAATACCGCGGCATTACCACCATTTTCTATGATATTTTCTTTCAAGCCTTTAGTTTTACCTGCCGGAGTACTTGAGCAGTTCTGCGTTGAGTTCCTCCTGAATGCCGAGCCTCTTCTTTCGCAGGTAAACGGGCGGCAGCGCGATGTGTCTGCGGTGCGTGTCGAGCACCAGGCACGAGTAATGCGCGTCCAGCAGCTTCACCGCGCCCGCGAACGACGGAATGAGGCACGGAACCACCGCAGAATTTCCCCCGGGTCTGGCCGTGACATCTCCGCTAGATATCTGCGCTATTGTTGACACATGCGAGGGGTTTGTGACGGGTTTCGTGGCGCCGTCCTCCTGAGTCCAGTTCGCCATGCTGAATACATGTGGAGGAGCACGTGGTGCGTTTGCTCGTGTGTTTACTGTTTAGCGGCGAATTGCTCGGAGTGATGTGTGACCACCAGCGGAGAGGAGGAGAACTACACACACAAATAAAGTAATAAATAAATAAATAAATAAATAAACAAACTTTTTTTTGTCGCTAATAGTAGCCTTACTGTTTAAAAGTTAAAATAAAAGATAATTTGAATTAAATATAAAATACAAATAATTAATTGAAAAAAGAACAATGTAAAAATGGATTCAAATGAAAAATTAATGAAGAATATTCCAGCACTTATGAAAATTGTTGTAGGGTTAGTCTGCAATAAAACACACACACACGCACGCACGCACACACACACACACACACACACACACACACACACACACACACACACACACACACACACACATACATATATATACATACATATATTATATAAACAAACTTTTATGTAATTATATATATATATATATATATATATATATATATATATATATATATATATATATATATATATATGTACAGTAGTCAACATTTGAAGTGGATCAAAAAAAGTTAATCAAAGTTGTCCTAAGACAAGAACGGGTATTGTTCAAAATTCATATATAACTTTGATGAAAGGTTTTGATCCACTTCAAATGTTGACTACTGTATATTAAAGATTTCTTTAAAACAACAGAGATTGTGGTGTGTAAATTAAAAGTGTTTTTGTGTGTTAATGGTTTAATCATCAGTCATTGTACCACCAATTACATTTGACCTCTTTATTTCATTTTCATATGAAGCCCCTATATAAAAATACTGTAAATTAATAAATATCTTTACAGGCATTTTACAGTGTACATTTGATACGGTCAGGATAAAAGCATTCGGTTTACCATACAATATCAGGATTACAATTTCAGATTCGACATTCCCTTTATCTAGATACAGGAAGAGAGAAAGAGATACAGAAAGAGAGAGAAGATCGTTTGCATGCTTGTTTCGTACTCAAATATCTGTTTTCTGTACGCTCAAGGTCTCCTGAGGTCATCAGGTAACTGGACACTGATTGGCTGTCTGTCTGCTCAATACTGTTATCCGACGCTGCGTCGACAGTCTCTGCTTCTCCTGTCAGCTCGACTCAGCCAATCAGAGTGAAGAGCTGTCAGCCTGACTCAGCCAATCAGAGTGAAGAACTGTCAGCCTGACTCAGCCAATCAGAGTGAAGAACTGTGCAGTCAAGAGTGTGTGGGCAGCGAGCCGTCATGGAGAAGCGCTCCGCCCGTTGTAGGAGATTTGAGAGATGGCATTGCTGGTGTTATCCAAAACCTCCTGCGAACAGACAAACACACGGCCGAGTGTCAGTGCGAGATGCGCACTCAAACTGACGACTGACATTTTTATCTACTGTATGTTTTTACCAGTCCTGTGTGCCTGTGGAACAAACGGTGCAGGATAAGAAACACTTATAGTGTTTGTTCAGATAACTAACCCTAAATACGAGCAATAGTAATTTAATGCAAGTGTGACATATACGTACAGAGAATCATAAGACACTTGACACATACTAAAGTTCCATAAAGAACTACTATAAAATAAATAAATTATAAATTATGTACTTGCGCTTTAAGGCAAACTGCTGTTTTTTTCATGCACTGGGTCAATTTTGAGATTTTGCTTCCATAATATGTCTTCTTTCTATATAGACTATATAGCTGAAAGAAAACTCCCATACTCCCATACTCTGTAGCGGCCATGTTATGTCCTTTTGCAGTCTTGTTTTTGTTTTTAGGCTGTATGAGAATGGGTTTTCATGCTTGAATCTTCAAAAACACCTTATTTTCCCCATATTCTCCATTGTTGCAGCTCCTCTCTTCCCAGTCTGTCAGTAACGCTCTGTTTAGTTCCTGTCTCTATGAAGCCCCTCCTTCTGAAAAGCACAATGTGCTCTGATTGGTCGGCTGGAGAAGTGTGTAGTGATTGGTCAACCACTGGTCAACGCCCCGCCCCTTTATTTTGCTTACACCTTGGACGGGAATTATTTAAATGAGGAATATTGTGACGTGTTCGTTCCTGAAAGAAAACTCAAGACTACAATGGAGGCGTTTCAGGGAGTTCAGAAACACTGACACTGATATAGAGAATAACTCCCGCTGGAGGAACTTTGCAGACTTTTTCATGCTCAAACAGCAACATTACACAGAAAGATGAACATGTAAAAAGCATAATAGGTCCTCTTTAAAGTTTATTAATACACTGTAAAAAGTGAACAGTTGGATCAACTTAAAAAAATTACTTCAATTGGTAACACCTAAAGAAATTAAGTTTTCTCAACTTAAATGATCACGTTTTATCGTGAAAAAACGTGATAATTTAAGTTGAGAAAACTTAATTTTTTTAAGTTGATCCAACTGTTCACTTTTTACAGTGTATCTTCTTGAGGTTTTTACAGACCTTTTTGTACCTGACTTTATCCAATGTTGAGATTTCTGTTCTGGAAATGTATGCAAATTAGTGCTTATTTAATTAGATTAAATATGTGTTGTCTGCATCTTTAAACATAACATTTCAGAAACCTTGTAATACAAATGTACTCTGATTAATCAACCTGGGTACGTATGGTGATGTCTATTAATTCAATGTTACCCTTTTCACCTGATCTGAAGCATCTTGACCCATCAAGGCCCTTTTAGTCTCCAAAAAGTCATATAGGAACTCAAAACCACGATAAAAAAGTAGTATTTTACTGACGTTTTTAATTTCTTTGGAATCATAAGACCAGGAACATTTAGAAAGCGATTTGAATTGAATGTTGCCTGTGAGCCGGTCCACACAGACTGCACAAACATACCAGCTCCTGTCGTACCTTCTCTGCCATTTCGTGCGAGTGATGCAGTGAATGTTCTCTCTCCAGAAACATGCGCTGCTGTTCGCTGCTGGCCAGTCTGCAGGTCAACCACGTGGACAGCGTGCAGCTGCTGATGCCCAGACACGCTAGAGACATGACAGCCAGATGAAGAGAGCGCATGGTGTCCGGACGCTTGACCAGTGCGCGGACAAACTGGAAGTTCAGGATTCCACCAATTAACCCACAAATGCAGCAGGAGGAAAATAGGATCATCTGAGAGAGAAACAGAAACATGCATAATGTTAGCCGTTTGTGTCTATTGCATGCGTACGTCATTAAAATAACGCATATCGCATCTATACATTATTCAAATAATAACATATTGCATGCTCACAATATTAAAATAATAATTCACAATATTAGAGTAATGCATACAATATATAAAAAAATATATATATTTCATGCATACATCATTAAAACGCATATTGCATGCTCACAATATTTAAATAATAACACATATTGCATGCATACATCATTAAAATAATAATGGATATTGCATTCATACAATAGTAAAATAATAACACATAGCATATTCACAATTTTAAAATAATAATGCATATTGCATGCTCACAATGTAAGAATAACACATGCACACATAATTAAAATAACGCATATTGCATGCATTCAATAGTAAAATAATAACACATATTGCATGCATACAAATTTAAATAATAACACATATTTCATGCTCACAATGTTAAAATAATAAGGCAGATTGCATGCTCACAATATTAGAATAATAATGCATATTGCATGCATAAAATATTCAAATAAAAACGCATATTTCAGACATAAAATATTCAAATGATAACGCATATTGCATGCTCACAATATTAAAATAAATACACATATTGCATGCATACATCATTATGAATATTGCATGATTACAATAGTAAAATAATAACACATAGCATACTCACAATTTTAAAATAATAATGCATATTGCAAGCTCACAATATAATATCACATATTGCATGCACACATAATTAAAATAATATTGCATATTACATGCATAAAATAATAATGCATATGGCATACATACATTATACATAGGCTATATATATTTTTTTTTACAAAGCGTTTCTCCTTGACACAAATTAAAATATCAATTTAATTTAATATTCCATTTAATTACTTTTGTAGTACTTAATTTAAGTATACTTTTAAGTACTTTTGTGGTGTTTGCCCATGCAAAAGTAACAACCATAATGCTAGGTTCCCGGGGTGTTGCTATGCAGTGGCTAAGGTGTTGTTCAGAGTGATTTCCAAGCTCATAAAGGTCAAAGTACATTAACCTGAAGAGTATAGCACAGCAGAAATACTGTAAACGGAGGGTGAAGACGAAACCCTTGTGTACAGGGAGAATGGATTGTGCTGCTCTGTGTTTTTGGAATCGCTCAGACCACGTTCAGACAGAGACATTATCTGCCAGCTCAACACTTCAGGACAGATTTGACCTCAAATTACACAAGAAACTTCTGACTACAGCACATGAACACGTTGGATAACACACTCCCTTTTAGTGTGCTAGAAATCTCTTATAGCTTGGTATTGTATACTCCTATCATAAATTGCTTACGATAAAAGGCTTTCCAAATGATGGTTTTGTTGCGAGACAACATGATTAAACTGCGCATACTTGAACTATTTGTTATATGCAGTGCACTGAGTATGTCTAAAAAAAAGCTATTTATCAGCATTTCCATTCATTTTAAAGGTTGCTCAGCTCATTCATGCCACCCTGGACGTTTGCAACCTGCATACTACTGCTATCTCTGCTCATAAGACAATGGAGCTGAAAGAATACACAACTATTTTTAAATTGCCATCAGTGAAAAAGCGTGTATGTTTAATGCATCTATCAGCAGGCGACATTTTTTTTTAATGAAAAATGCACTGTAACTATACTTCTAACTTTCACTGATTTAAACATGCAATGTTTTGAGGTCATGTGACAGCATAGCATCCTACTATTTGAAACATTTCTATCACGCATACAATTTCAAATAAGCATTTGATTTCAAAATCAGCCATTCTGTCATTTCCCTAAATTGTTGCATTATTGATTCTGCTAAAACTGCGAACCGTCTCTAATATTATTTTACTGTAACAAAAATAGCACGCAAAACATACTCATCAGCAGCATACTACTATACTAGTCTTCCATTCATACTGAAGCGCAGCCTATATCACATTACACACTGAAGAGAAACAGCCAAAACACTTTGTTTCTCGCAGTATGTTCTGTTTAAGTGTTTAAACCCTGCTGACTAAAAGTCTATATGATTTAGAGACACAATGCTTAAGTGTTCTTGAGTAGCTCCTGACGTTACTGTCAGGAATTCAGAATCATTACAGGCAGACGGGGAGGGTTTGCGTTTGGCCGTACAGTAACGTTACAGTCAGGGGCATAAAGACCCAGAGAAACTAAATCAATCAGGAGAGGAGAGAGATAAAATGAGAAAGAAGCGTGTTTGAGGACAAACCTGAAAGCGTGTACACAAGACATCAGAGGAAAACAAGTAATGCTATGAAAAGAGACGTGTGGAGAGTTGGATCAGAGATACATGGAAGCTCTCAGACTGAGGTTTCTCTTCAGTATTGATTTGTGATTAACACTCTCCTCTGGGGCGGCTCACTCCACTCCAAGGTGGCTAACTGAATCTCGTCTCTCCAGTGAAGTATCCTGGGATATTCACACACACACACACACACACACACACACACACACACACACACACACACACACACACACACACACACACACACACACACACACACACACACACACACACACACACTCATTGAGAGTGTGAGCTGGAGCTGGTCTCTGATGTGCATGTTTATATTGACGTCCACAACAAACTATTTCTATTCTAGATTTAGTTAGCATTTCTAAATTAAGAACACACCAATAATAGGAATGTGTGTGGTGAGACACGGTCTGTGTTGCGCTGTTTGGGATATTATAAGGCCAACCTTTCATGTTTGTGAATGTAAAGGTCTGCAAAGTTTCCAAGATCATGACAAATAAAGAAAAAAGAACCGATTCTTTGATTTGAGTTGTCTCACGTCTTAGCAAATTTGCATAATGGCCGTCTGTAGTTTTCATTGGCTGCTGGCGAACAACGTCTGCTTTGCTCCGCCCTCAAACACAGTAGTTGTATCTGAGACTGGAAAACGCTGTTTTCTGCTGCCAAAGCAAATCCACTTTGCTGCACTTCCAAAGGATGAGATTGATAAAAAGGAAAAACCGACGCCATTGTTCGTGTCACTGTGTATAAAGTACTGAGGAAGAGCTGAAACTCAGATATAGTAATGAGCGTTTGGTTTCTGACATGCACCGTAAGCGGTCGACCAATCACAGCAGACTGGGCCATCTGACCAATCAGAGCAGAGCAGGCTCTCGGAAAGGCGGGGCTTAGAGAGACCGAATCCCTGATTGAACGGTTTCAGACACTGTGAGAAAAGAGCTGATGCTTTATTATGAGAAAATAATGTGTTTTTTGCTTGGATGCATGTAAACCTACTTTAAGAGACCTCAAAACTAAATTAGGAACCTTTAAAAAATCAATTTAATACAGCAGAAATTGTGTTCTACTTAAAATGGTTCCAATTAGAACCCAAAACCATTTAAAGTTTAATTTAGAACCTTTTATTCTCTACAGCAACAATATATACTGGTGCTTTAAATAACCCAGAAACTGATCTGAAGAACCTATAATAAAACTCAATCAACAGTGCAATAAAGCAGTGTTTAACACTGAAGTATAAAAAAAAGTGTATGTGTTCTTGTATATGCTGGAAAGAAATGGTGTAGGATTTACTTTGAAACTATTTTCACTAAGGAATTTCACAAATAATTACTAAGAAATGGCAAGCAACACAGTGAATTTACCATGAAAAGTATAAAGACTGAAATAGTATTTTGCATGGAAAATATATTCCAATAATCTTTGAAAAGCACGATCTGGGAGACTATAAAATGTGAACTGGCTTGTTTACAGTGTGTGTTCAACAGTAGTGTACAGTACAGTTGGATGTGTGCAGGAGAATACTAAAGTGCGTACTCACAATCAGTCCAGTCCTCTTCCGTGCACACAGCATGCCACACAGTCCGCAGATCAGAAACTATGAGAGACGAAACAGGACCGGTCATATTTGATCAACTTGAATGAACCAAATGAAAGTCCAAAATAACATGAATGGAATTGTGACCAAATGTTATTACTGGATTCAGATGACAGTAGAGTCAGTGCATATAAGAACTGAACTGGACACAAATGAAGTTACACGAGTTAATGATGGAAAGATCTCACAACCTCACAAAACAGTCTTATCTGACATTTCTAGAGCAAATAGAAACAGTATTTATCTGTGAGTAAACAACTACCTAAGACAACTTTATGATGAATCATTAAGTTATGACATTAGAAATTGTGCCATTCTACTTTATAGGTCAGATTACCGTACTGTACAATATAGATATCAGTTACATCACTCTAGTCTACACCATGATGTTGCCTATAAATGGTATTTTCATGGTACATTAAGGTTCTTACAAAAATACCATGGTACTATGGATGCCCAAAACATGTTACCTTTTGACTGACAACAAATCATTTTTAATCAGATACTGCACAAGCATTCAGTGGCTGAGAGTTTTGCCAGAACAGCTCATTCATTGAAGCTGAATAGAACTAAAAAAAGTGAGACGTACACACACTCCGCTCCATACCGGAGAAGCGTCGCCCTGCTGGGTCTTGTGCTCGGCTTTCGCCCGGATGATGCCCACCACGCCCAGGGCGATGCTGGACACCCCGAGCCCTATCTCCAGCGTCGACAGAACCAACAAACTCCAGATGATCTTCCGGCTGCTGCACATCTTCGCTCGGGCATCCTTCCTGGCCGGTGCGCAAAACGCTTCACTCCATGTCTTCACAGATAAACACACATTAAATCCAGAAAAGTCTGCAGATGACATCAACTTAAGTGATTTCTCCCAAACAGATCAGTGCGCAAAGGCGCTCTCCATGGTGCGTAACCGCCACCAGTTTAACTTTACCCTCCTCCTCACTCTGTTTACCATGCTTCTGGTCCTGCCCCATGTGATTTCCCTCAGTTTAGACAGAGTAAATGCTCCGCCCTCAATCACCCCCGAAATTATTTCACACTGCTGCAGTGGAGCGCTTCTAAAATAGTTTTATAATCGCTATTTAATTGAATGTGTAACGTAATTCGTTAGAAGAATAATTGTTAATGACGTTCTAAATCGATTCTGGCGGGAGAAGTTGCGAAGAGCGCAACACTGTCAAACAGCGAAGCAGGTGTCCTGACGTGCGCGCGCACAAACACACGCTTATGCGCAATGGTGCGTAAAAGCGCTGATTGTGGTCAATGTGCATTTTATTGCATAAAACACCCGAGTTGAACACATAACGACACATGTCAGCACAGCATATTAAGACATTCAATCACATTTCATTAGAAAGGTTTTGAGTGGAGCGAATCCATATAGTCCTCTTGGAGAGCTTTATATAGGAGACTAAAACAATAAGCATGCTGTTTATGGGCACTTTTGAAGCCTTTTGATGCTCTGTGATTATATTTGTGGAAGTTCCCACACATTACCAACGCGCAATTGATGCCTAAAACATTTTAAGGGACTTTAAAGAGGAAAAAAAGAAAGAAGCAAAATGGACATTGAAATTGTTCTTATTGGCCAGGCAGGCAGTGATATGGATTCCTATAAAGCAGATTTATGCTCATTGTGCAAAGCATTATAGAGTTATCTGCTGAGCGTTACTGTGTATTACCACAAGCATTTTGTTATCTCAGGTCACAACAAATGTTTGATCATTTTTGCATTATCCCTTACTCACTGGTTGGCCAGAAAGGAAAATTGCAGTCTTGAAACAAAATAATTAAATTTATCCAACTAAATGGCCTCTAAATAATTCATAACCAGGTTTCATATAAAGAATTGAACAAAACACTGCAAACAGTTGCTCTGTGAATGTCAGTAACAGACTGTAGCACTTCATCCGCTCATTAAAATAACATCATAACAACACAGATGTAGAAGCCTGTCCTCGTCTACTGCAGTGTGTTCAGTGTTTCTGCAACAAGACAGTTCATCCCAAACCTAACAGCAACTTTCTGTTCGCGTTACCGTAACAACAGCAGCTCTAAAACAAACAGTGCAGGTATTGAACAGTTTCACTGCAGTCATATTTCAGGTAGCCTATTTATTTATTTATTTATTTATTTTTTATATATGTTCTTCACCAGTAAGTATTTCAACAAAGCAAACCAAGTCAGCAGAAAAAACCCTAAAAAACAATTAAACCAACAATGGAAAGGTTTGCCCATCTGATTTCCAATAAACAATCAATCTGAATTTTTTTTTTTAAACATCCATCAATTTTGGAAAATAGTGGTTAATTGGGGGTTTTCTTTACTAACAGAATAATCAATGTTCTTGAATTTATAAATACATTTGAAGATGAAAGAACTTCTGCCAATTGTGAACATTATGTACAAAATTCTGACAAAAATAAAATATAAAGGCAAAAATAAGTTAATTTGTCTTTTATATTAATGCAGGTGCACACGCGCACAGACACACACACACACACACACACACACACACACACACACACACACACACACACATATAAATACACTGTAAAAATGATATGACCAATAAGTTGACAACATACATTTTTACATTGCTTTAACTCATCAAATTGAGTTAAGCAATTTTCAACTTTTTATAAAAGTTATACAAGATTCAACACATTTTTAAGTCAGTTTAATGTAATTTATAAACATCCAAGTTTATTGTACTTGGATGTTTTGTAAATGTATAAGGCAGAAACTTTTTTTTTACAGTGATATCAAAATTGTTCACATTTGTTCACAATATATATGCTGCATATATATACATATAACAAGCAAAACATGTTGTTTATGCCGTCAGGATTTCTGGATTCCTTTATAATTTGTCTGCTAATCTGCTTGGGAACATCAGCTGTCTGTAATCTCACCACTGCACCAGACACCCCCGTCTGCTGAGTCATCAAACTAGCGCTTCTCCACCTTCACCCAGTGTGTCCTCCCTCTCTCCCTCATCTGCAGGGTTTGTGGGAATGTGAAAGAGCTGAAATGATTGTCAGTTTCCAGACCCAGTTGTGACCGGTGGTCTAGAAATAGCAGGGTGGAAAGGGTGGAGATATTTTTAGCACCTGCGACCATGTGTAAAGAATATAAGGAAAGCAGGGTGTATTGTTTGCTCCTCAGGTTCTGCTGTAATATCACATTTCTGAAAGATTGTTTGTGCTGCATATTCCTGTGAGGTGCCAACAGTTTATCACTTGTTAGCCCCAAAATACACAAAATGTGTACAAAGTAAACTTTACAGTCAACTAATTATTATATAATTGATATGCCACCTGACTTAAAGGCTGGACTGAACGTTTCTCACTGACAGCATTGTGGTGGTGTCTACATGCAGTCTCATAAACATGATCATTCCAGCATGATTGATCTTCGAAAAGAACAGACAATTCCCCTAAAATGCTGAAGATCAGAATATTTTATGAGAGCGAGTAATTTCCCCTCCCGTGGCGGTCCTGTCCTGTCGTTTGTCCTCCTGTGTCTCAGTATTAACTTCCATTAGCATCACTGCAGTATAGGACAGAAGAGCTGCTTATACACACGCTCTCACATCCTCCGTCTATTTATAACCACCGCAGTCTGTTTGTGTCTGTTCATCCTCCTCCTTTCTCTTCCTCTTTCTCCATATAAATCACCATGTTCCTGTCCACTTGTAATCTCGGCTCCGTTCCACAACGGTGAGCTGCCTTGCTGTTTACTGCCTACATAGACGGCTACTAGGGATGCTTGACATTTTCAACCCATACCAGACATTTGGACACTCATGCTGGAACAGACAATGGCCCCAAATTAGAAGCATAGCCTTGTCCAAAGTCTTGGTATGCTGAAGCATTAATATTTCCCTTCACTAGAAGTAAGGGGTCAAGCCCAACCCCTGAAAAACAATCCCACACCATAATCCCCCCTCCACCAAACTTTACACTTGGCACAGTTTTGGTAACGTTCTCCTGGCATCCGCCAAACCAAGACTCGTTCATCAGACTGCCAAACAGAAAAGCGTGATTCGTCACTCCACAAAACAGGTTTCCACCGCTCCAGTGTCCAGTGGCAGTGTGTTTTACTCCATCTGATGCTTACCATTACGTGAAGCTCCCGCCGCAAAGTTTTTGTGCTGATATTAATGGCAGTGGAAGTTTGAAATCAGCAGAGCGTTGGCGACTTCTACACAGCATGCGCTCGGTTATCCCGCTCTGGGACTTTTCCTGGTTTTCTACTGCTGTTCTACATGCTTCCACTTTTCAATAACACCACTTAAAGTTGACTGTGACAAGGATGAAATTTCACAAACTGATTTATTGCAAAGGTGGCATCCTATCACAAGTGTTCGTAAATGCAGACGGCACGGCTAGGTGCTGGATTTTTGACACCTGTGGTTGGAATGAAACATTAATAGGTGTGTCCTGGATGTATAATATTCATGCCTGATGCTTGTAAGGGTACGTTTACATGACAACGATATGCTTAAAACTGAGTTTTTCCTTTGAGTTCTCCGCGTACAGACGACACCATTGTCAAAACGATCCACATTCACACGGATCTGTGAAAACGACTAAAAACGCTGTATTTTGCTGCCAGGCCAGTAGATGGCGATGAAACACTATAGACTGAACACGTAATACGTCATCGTCTTCAAAGATTCACATTTTTGTTGTTTACACGGAGACCGTTTCAAAACCCTGCACTTTGAGGGGTTGTTTACACTACGCCGGTTTCAAATAAAACTTTTTATGCGTTTTGGCCGTTCGTTACATGACAACAGCGTTTTTGGGTGCCTGAAAACGCAAACTTTTGAAAACTTGTTTCAAAGTGCAAGTTTTTGAAAAAGGTCTCCATATAAACAACAAAAAATGAATCTCTGAAGACGATGACGTCATGCACATGCGTATTACGTGTTCGATCTAGTGTTTCATCGCCATCTACAGGCCTGGCAGCAGAATACAGCGTTTTTAGTCGTTTTCGTGGATACGCGTGAATGTGGATCGTTTTGACAATGGTGTCGTCTGAAAAACGTCTCCATAAGCATATCGTTGTCATGTAAACATACCCTGAAATGCGTTTTCAAAAGTTTAAGTTTTCAGGCATTGTTGTGTAAATGAACGGTCAAAACGCATAAAAAGTTGTACGTTTTTAGTTGAAAACGGTGTCATGTAAACAGCCCCTCAATTGATCATCAATCATTTGTTTACAGGTGTCACATTGATTTTATGTTTTATCATCTAGTAGTGCAATGACATCCAGTATATATTTTAATGTGGTTTAAGTGTCGAAATGCTTTTGTGGCGCCCCCGTCACATTATTCGACTTTAACCCTATGATGTTTTGACTTTTTGCATCATTATACAAGAGCTCATTTTCCCTGCGATAACTATGTCAGTTTTGTCACACTGTAAATGTGCCCATGTCACGGATCGCCCTGGAGCCTTGTTTAATGGTCCACAAGGGAGTGCTTGAATCTGAAGGGGTCCTGCCAACATGCTGGTTTATTGGCACATAGCGAGAACATCACCGCCTGTGAGCGCGTGGGACCCGGTTATAATGATACGGCCGCTGCTAACAACCAGGCTCAGTTAAGTTTAGAGTTTCAGTGTTGTTGTGTGTCCCTCTTGTAATCCATAATTGTCAGTGCCTTGTTATTATGTGACGCTATTTGCTAAGTCAGTGACAAACCCCATACTTGAGTTAAAGTACAGATACCTTTATTACTCCAGTAATGTCTGCTTCCCTTCTTTCTGCTGCTAGAAAGAAATGAGACAATTGCCTTTAAATGTTAAACATCGACTTATGAGTATAATCTGAGCCAAACTTGACTTCATGCACTCCGAAAATTTGGACACAATGCACAGATTAAACCAGATAATGCGAATGTTTGGAAAAATCATTCTGAACATATTTGTATCGTGCAACAATGATGCAAACAAGCTTGGGAGAGCAGTGTTTTATAATGAACATATTGAGTGCAGCTATTAATCTTTGTGTTAGCTGTGCATGGTTAGTTCAGGTTTGGCTCAACTTTCTTGTCAGCATTAGCAAAATAAGCTAAAGCTTCTTACATTTCCAGATTCTGACAGAAAATCCCTGTTGGCCATTGACAGCTCCCACATTTAATGCATGGTGACATGTAACTCTTCAGCACACAGCCATCATGAAAAAGTAGAAAAGTGTGAAAAGCATGACAAGTATTATGTAGTATGTGTATATATTATATTGCATAATATATTATACAAATGAATCAGTTTGCATATAGGCGTAATGTAATGGCAATGAAAAATTGTGCATATTATATATATATGTGTGTGTGTGTGTGTCTGTGTAAATTCACCAAAACATGTTTTTTGCATGTATCTCAACATGGAAATTCACAACTTTCACTTTTTGAGGAACTTTTTGTTGTAAAAAATCCTCATGGTTGCAATGAAGTTCTGCACTGGTCAGGAAACAAGGACTCGGGGGTCGTTCTTACATCCCTGAAGAAGATAAAGAGAAAAGAGCCAGTGGCGACTCTGCTTGAGAGGGCAGTGTTTTATCTGCGGGAAGATCGGTGCATTGTTTGCTAATTGTTTGAAAGCACCATTTTTCTTCACACTAGCCGGCATTAGGCACTTCAGAATGCTGATGTTGTAGGTTTCACGCAGGAAATTAATGCACACGGGCAAAATACTGCAAAAGATGTTGCACACAGTAGTGAAAGTGTGAAAACACACATGCACACTGACAGAATCAAGTAGAGTTTGCCTGTTCAAATAACTACATCATTCTTTCATTAGATTGATTTCTGAAGGATCATGTGACACTGAAGACTGGAGTAATGATGCTGAAAATAAATATATGTTTTAGAAACATAGACGCGTTTATCCAAGTTCTAGAAATGTTATTGCTGAAGGTTTTCTGAACATTCAAACCGTCCAGTTTTTTAAAATGTAAAAAAAAAAAAGAAAAAAAAAAAAAAAGTTTTCTTGCACTGTATAAAATTATATGATCAATAATGTGTTTCATCATTACTTTAACTCATCTCAACTTTTTTAGTTGTTTTATACAAGATTCAACTCATTTTTAAGTCAGTTTAATATAATTTAAGTTGAAATGACTTACAGCCAAGTTGATTGTACTTAAAAATTTAAGGCAGAAATAGTTTCTTCCCAATGTGTGTCTCATTCACGTTAGTTTGGACTCGTTATGTTTTGTATTCTGCCTTCATCACTCATCTGTTGTCATAGACACTAATAACATTCAGCTGTGCACTCATCAGTCACCATCATTAACACCTGTATATATGTTCAGTTCAGTTTCAGTTCAGTGCCCGGTCTCGTCTGTGTTAAGTGTGTGTTGCTCTCTGTTTGCCTTTCTGTTGGATCTTTGGAGAATAAACCTTGGAACTGAATCGTATACGTCTTCCTCATCTGTCTGCCGGCAACCACCCGTGACAACGTGGTTTTACGAGCATTAAGGAAACATTTTGCAAACATTATGACTCGAGAATGTTACTTTTGAATGTCTGAGAGCAGTAATATTTAAAAAACGTTAGATGAACGTCCAGCTTCAAATGTTTCAGGGAAATACATTTCAGGAATGATGTATAAAAAATGTGCTTGTGCTAACATTTATTAAACACCAGACAACTTTGAGTGTACTAACTGTATTAACGTTACTGCAAGTTTGTTCATAACTTTGAGAGAACCTTGCCTGAACGTTCTTGTTCCTGTTAGTTGGGGCCTTGGTGAGCATAAGATAATTCTTTTAAAAACATTAAAAAAAATCTTAAATATTCCAACATTTTGACTGCTAGTGAATAAATAAAGTAGGAAGGATCACTTTTGGGAATGTTTCGGAGAACCTTATGGCGTCTCCATCTGAAACAATTGATCGGCTTCTTCCTGAACCGCACACAAAATCCCAAAGGTTTGACTTCAGCGAGTCAGATGGACTGAAGGGGAGGATGAGGATGAGGAGAAGTGTCGTGTTGCAGAAGCCTCAGTGTTTGATGACTTGGAGAAAGTCACTTAACCTGAGAAGAGCCGCGCAGCTGCAAAGACACAGAGATCAATGAGTCAGGTCCTCTGTGGAAATCAATCAAACTCCAGCTCGAATAAAACACACTCCGACTGCTTTAACGCCAGCGCTGTCTCACATGTTTCTCCTGAAAGTCCTTTGGAGGCACAAATGTGTCAATAGTTGTCATACAGTACGAGTATAGAGCTATGAAATGAACGTGGAGAAGCTCAGATCGTTTGATTAGAAAGATTTCGACTGCAGACTTTATATCTCGGCAAATCTGAGCACAACTTCTGAAACCCCAGATGAGACACATTTGAGATTACTGGAATCTGTTTCTCACACTGTAAAAATTAGTATTGTTTATTGAAGCTATAAATAAAACAAGATTATTGGCTGATTTGGGCCCCCGGTTTGAATCAACACCACCGTTCGCCCCTCTAGCGACGGCCCTGAATGTATTCATAATGTACATTATATTGTCTTTTCATAAATAATTGTAACCAAAGTTAAAATGCATTATAATATTTGCAGATTCCTTGTAACATCTGAAATCGATTGTTTGTCACGTGTTTTAATGAAATAATAATTTCTAAATGTATGTGATTACAACGCATTATAAGATGTATCACAAGGCATAATTAATGCATTAAAAACACTTATAGGGGCCGCTCACATATCGCGCATAAAAACGCGTCGAAAACGCTAGGCGCGCCGCGTTCTCCTTTTTCCAAAGCGCTCGGGTGGTTGCGCTCCGGAGGCGTCTGTCGTTGCTAAGCTTGGTTCTTGTCACGTGACCTGCGGTGCGCTTGCGGCATTCTGAAAAGTTGAGATGTTTTTATCTCGATGCGGCGCGGACGCGCTTGGAAAAAACGAGCGCGTCGCACCGCGACCGCGTCGCTTCCATTATGAGCGCGCATACCGCGCGGCTACATTTGAAATAACGACCTTGCGCGCGCAAAAGACGCGATATGTGAGCGGCCCCTTATAATGCATTATGTATAAAGGCTTTAAATAAAGCGTTACTGGAAATACTATTTCAGTCTTCCTACTTAAAATTTACACATTTAATTTCACAGTTGTGAATTATTTGTGCTATTTAATTGCAATTTCTGAGTGAACAATGTTTCAAAGTAAGTCCTAAACCTTTTATTTCAGTGCAGAGAACAATTATTACATTGGTGTTTTTTCTGCACTGCATGTGTGAGACCTGGTGAAATGATTCTGTCTGACCTCAGTTTTTACATCCGTTGGCAGTGAAATAGCAGTCTAAGAAAGAGACCTGACAGCCTGTCAACGGACGTCCAAACGTGTCCGATCCTCTCAGCGGGACGGGGCTCCATATTCTGACAGCCCAGTGAGTGTGAGTCCATGTGAAGGACTGAATTAGGAGAGAGCTTTCCTGATTTACACAACAGGGCCCAAAGTTCTTCATGAACGGTGGAACTTCTCTCAGATGCTCAACAACATGCTTTATATGGTGAATAATAAACATATTAGGTTCACAACTCAAGCATGCAAAATATTTTCACATTCACATAATACTTGAGTGAGATAATGTTAAAAACTAAAGTTTAAGCGAAACATGTTCTTCTATGTTCATAAGAGAACATTATGAGAACTTTGCCTAACGTTCTTAGTTCTTCCTGTAAGGTTAATAGAACGTTCGTTCAAAGTTATCTGGTCTTTAATAGCGTTATCAAACATTAGCATGATACATATCAACGTTTTCCCCGAAACATTTTAGTTGGATATAGTCTAATGTTTTTTAAACGTTACTACTTTCTGCTTCTTTCAGATGGTTTAGAGAACATTCAAAGTAATTTTCCCATAATACTTGCATAATGATAAAACATTCCCTTAAAGGGATACTCCACTTTTTTTGGAAATAGGCTCATTTTACAACTCCCCCAGAGTTAAACTGTTGAGTTTTAACGTCCATTCAGCCGATCTCCGGGTCTGGCGGTACCACATTTAGCATAGCTTAGCATAGATCATTGTATCGGACAGGACCATCAGCATCTCTCTCAAAAAAATGACCAAAGAGTTTCGATATTTTTCCTATGTAAAACTTGACTCTTCTGTAGTTACATCGTGTACTAAGACTGACGGAAAATGTAAAGTTGCGATTTTCTAGGCTGATATGGCTAGGAACTATACTCTCATTCCTGCGTAATAATCAAGAAACTTTGCTGCCGTACCATGAGTCCAGCAGGCGTAATGATATGACGCAGCGCCTGAAAATAGGTCTAATAGGTTAGACAAACTTAGTCCCGGTCATGTTGGAAGTTACTGAGCTGGGGACTATTTTCAGGCGCTGCGTCATATCATTACGCCTTCTATACCCATGGTACGGCAGCAAAGTTTCTTGATTATTACGCAGGAATGAGAGTATAGTAGAAAATCGCAACTTTTCATTTTCCGTTGGTCTTAGTACACGATGTAACTACAGAAGAGTCAAGTTTTAAATAGGAAAAATATCGAAACTCTTTGTTGTTTTTTTTGAGAGAGATGCTAATGGTCCTGTCCGATTCAATGATCTATGCTAAGCTATGCTAAAAGTGGTACCGCCAGACCCGGAGTTCGGCTGAATGGATTCGAAAACGGTAAAACTCAACTGTTTAACTCTGGGGGAGTTGTAAAATGAGCCTATTTCCAAAAAAAGTGGAGTATCCCTTTAAGAAAAAAAAAATATATACTTTTTGTATATTTTAAGAAATAACATTTTCATAACTTAATAGCAACGTTAGCAAAACTTAGAACATATTTTTGTTAGGCGGGACAAAGGAACGGCAGCTTATTTTCCTTATACATTCACATGCATTTTATAGTAAAATCTTGAGCATCAAAGACTGGAGTAATGATCCTGAAAATTCAGCTTTGATCACAGGAATACACAGGAATTACATTTTACAATATATTCATAAGTAAACAGTTATTTTAAATTTGACTGTTCTTACTATATTTCTGATCAAACAAATGCATCCTTGGTGAGCATTAGAGACTTAAATTTTTTTTTTTTTAAACATAACCCCAAATCTGTAAAATATGATAAAAATAACACGGCCAAACATTTTGCTGTTCAGGATTTACTTGCCCATGCACAGATTAACCGTACACTTTAGAATGACCTTGTTTTTCTTTCTGATATTGTCCATCTTATATAACTGTGGGAAGCATTAAACACAACCTGACATGGTGAAAACATGATCCGTGTCACGTAGCGAGCAGAAGTGCTGAGGCAAACGTGCTGCTCGCTCAAGACTTGCTCTCTGAAGGACAACACGATGCCATGCCTGTGCCGTTGGGCTGTTAGCATGAGACTCTCTGTCTCCAGAAGAGCAAGTCCTGACCATGACATCCTCGGCCCCGCTTCCTTTCAAAGCTGCCTTGGGAAAGTCAATGGGAAAAACACTAACAGGAACGTTCTGCCAAGGTTCTCTCAAAGTTATGAACAAACGGTCTTCCAGTAACGTTAATAGAAAGTTTCATTCAAAGTTATCTGGTCTTTAATAATGTTCTGAAAACACAAACATTTTATTTATACATTGTTCATGGAACATGAAACATTTTAGTTGGAATTTCATTGGAATATTACTTGCTTTAGAATGTTCAGAAAACATTCAAAAGTATCATTCCCATAATGATCAGTTGGAATGTTCTCTTAACGAGATATTCAGTGAGACAGATGCATTATGGGAACACACTGTATGCTTTATTTAGGTCAGCTTTATTTAGTGTGGGATCTCTATTCTGACATACGTTTAAAAATAAAATAGGCATACAATATTATCCAGAACATCACAGTTTGATAAGAGCATGTTTAAAATGGCCTTCCTCTGTGAGAGAGTATGAAAGCTGGTCTAAGAGGAAACTATTAATCTTTCATGAATTATTGAAGTACTAGCTTTGTCTCTGATGTTTCTCCTTAAGGAGTTATCATTTAAAAATACACAAAATAATCAATAATTGACCTACAGGAAATGTATTGTGAAAATTAATGTGGACAATATTAGAGTTTAGAATATGATCTGATAATTTTGATAAACCTGTAAATATACTGCCAATAAAATAACTGCATGCATACATAAGCATATATATATATATATATTTAAAGGAATGCAAAAGTGCAGAAAATAAATACATAAATGCGTAAGTGCAAAAATAAATGTGAAAGTGCAAAAATAAATGCATAAATAAGCAATAAATGCATAATTGCAAGAAATTAGTGCAAAATAAATGCATAACAATAAGTGTAAAAAATAAATGCATAAGTGCAAAAAAAAATTAGCAAAAATAAATGCATATGTGCAAAAAGTAGTGCAAAAATGAATGCATACGTGCAAAAAATGTGCAAAATAAATGCATAAACAAACTTAAATGCATACATGCAAAAAATTCGTGCAAAAATGAATGCATAAATAAATATTTCAATCCATCCATCCATGAAGAGTATATCCAGCTCAAAATGAACAAGAACAAAACTCTATTATTACTCCAATTAAGTAACATGCAATGTTTGGCTTCTAGATCTAGAAGCTGCAGCCCAGAGGTTTAGGAGGAGTTTGAATCAATAGCATCTGTTCTGATAGCTTCCTTATTGATTTGTGCAAAATGTTGGTGGCCTTTCGGAGAAAATGATGTCCTAATTTGCTCAGAGGGAGCCGGGAGAGATGGAGGTTGTGACTTGAGCTGTCGGATGTGGTTGTTGTTGCGTCTGCGAGGCCCTTAGTGGATGTTTGATTCACTGCGGCCCTTTACGAAACTGTGACTGTTACCCAGATCCAAGATAAGATTTAGACTTGATTAGGTCTCTGGTGCCATAAAAAGATTTTAGGTCATGGATGAGAGATGACAGTATGTTGTTCTCACAAACATTTCAGATTAAACAATGAGACGTGAAATTGGATTTCACTGTAGTGTAGAAAATGTTCAATCAATTTGTGTTGTAATGTCACATAAAATAAAATAAAATACTTTTTTAAACATAATAATATAGTTTATACTATGAAAACTTCAAAAGTGTCTCTCCTGAGACTATAAAAACTGATATGAACAAAGAAATTCAGCTTGAAAGCTCAAAGAGACAATTCTTTTTCAAAAGTAGTTGTTACAATTCCCGTCTCGTTATCCCTGTTTTGTGTATAAGGACTCTTATTTTGAAGTGCATTTCCTGTTCCTATTGTTTTACTGTTTCACTTCCTGTGTTTAGTTCTTGTTTGCCTTGTTTCCATAGCTGCCTTGTTTGTTACCATAGTTACCCTTGTTAGTCTCCATAGTGATTGATTATGCTCGCCTCATAATGGCTGCTTGCAGCTTTATTTGTATTTTAATATTACTTTCAATAAACTGCATTTGGATCAATCTTGTCTCTGAGTCTCCAAGGTTACAGAAGTTGCCTTTTTAATCATTCAAATATTTAATAATGGCTTCATTATGCACATTATGCACAGAAAACCTGACTGAGGCATCAGTAGAAAAAGTGGCATGCCACCCATTTAAAAAGGGTTTCAATAACCAAACCCAAAGTATGAGCAACAGTGACTTTTGAGAATGGTTAAAAACATCCACTTACGAATGAAACGCATCTCAGATATTCCCTCGGCCGTTACGGGACTGCTGACATACCAACTCTAAACGTTACAGTCGCTGCTGCCAGATTTATGCTGGCATCACACTTTTCACACAGTTTGGATCCACATTCAAATCCCAGACTAAGCAAAGCGCAGCTCTCACGCTGTGCGGCGCTCACACTGTGTCCGTGAAGGTGGAGTGGCACAGCTCAGCGGGAGCGCTCTGTTTGCAGGGCCCGATAATGAACTGTAATTGCGAGGCTCAAGCTGGTCCGTTCGGCTTGTTCACCCGCTGGGCGTCTCTACGGGACTCCTTTAGCCCCACTGAGACTCACTAATAGCCCCTAAAGCTGCCTGCAACACTTCAAATGATCCCTTTATAGCGGTGATTAATTAGGAGACAGGTAGTTAAATATGTGGATTGAAGGTGATGCTCCAGAGATTAACGACTAATGACTCCAGCATTTCCTTACGCTGCCCTCAGGTCAGAATATAATACTAACATACTGCCTACTAGTACTATTTTTTCTAAACAGTATTGATAAACATTTCAAACAGCAGTACACATGGTTGTCACATGCATGGTAAAATCAGCAAGTGGCGTACAGGTCATTTTTAAAATCAAAAGCAGGGTAGGTGATTTGTTCCAGAAATTGTTTTTGTTATGCTGGTTTAAAGTCTCTTCACATCCTGATAGCAGTATATATATATATATGTATATATCATCTGTGGAAGGCGTAGGACCATAAAATGTACATCCAATCATTGCATTCAGTCCAATGTCCTACCTCCCTGTCAACATATGTATTTCCATACCCCCGCGAATCCCTCATGCTATGTTCGACAGAAGTCAGTCACAGAGCAGCGCAACAGAAAAAGCAGCTGCCTTTTACAGTTCCTCCTGAACAAAACTTAAAACTACTGTAATTTGGAAGAGATGGAAACCCGTGATGTTATTCTCGGAGCGGTTTGTGACTTGAATTTATGCGTTTCAACGCCGAAATGAATCTGCAGCAGTCAAGTGGTACAGGTCAGTGATCTTTAAGTTGTTTATTGTTCATTATTATTGTAATGTTATGTGCTTTAAAACATGAGGGAGTGTAACACTGTCTCTCGTGATGCTTTTGTTCGCTCCCTGCTGTACGTGTTCATGTGTTTTGAAGGAGGCGTGGCTTCGGAGGCGCTCTGAAGGGAGGGTGGGATCTCATGCTTTCAAAGCTAACTCGCTATTGCTAGCCGCTCCGAAAATTGCCTACCTTTAAGTATTTTTTCCAGTATTGTTAACTACGGGAACGTTTACTTGGCAATGATGTACTAAAAACAGAAAAGTTTTTACTTTGCGTTTTTGAAAAGTTTTGCGCACAGACAACAACGTTGTCAAAATAATCCCCGTTCACACGGACCCGCGAAAACAACTAAAACCGCTGTATAATTCATGCCAGGCCAGTAGATGGCGATGTCACTTTGTAAAGAAACACACGTTTTTGACATGACGTAACCGTTTTCACAAAATAATTTTTTGTAGTTTACACAGAGACGATAATGGTATCGTTTTCAAAATCTTGTACTTTGAAACCTTTTTTCAAAAGTTTACATTTTCAGGCCCCCAAAACGCCACTGTTGTGTAAATGAACCGCAAAAACGCATAAAAAGTTTTCCGCTTTTAAAATGGTGTCGTGTAAACGTCACATATCGAGTACGCTTTACAAGAAAATACAATTTGCGTCTTTGGGTTGAAATGTTAGAGTTGTGCACAGATAAATTATGTATATAAAAAAGAAAATCTACATTTATGATAATATATTATATGAAAAGTTAATATTCACTGCCCGGCCAAAAATAAATAAATAAATATCTTGACCAAATATTGATGCATCAATTTTTGGTCAAGATCTTGTGTTGTCAATGCAAGAGTCCAGCACTCTGTAAAGTCTCCTCCAGCACATCCCAAAGACTTTCAATGAATTTAAGATCTGGAAATGATTCTTCAAGCTCCTCCCAACCATTCTTTCACAATCTGATTAATCTTCCATCCTGGAATATGGCCATGATGTGTTTCCTACATGGTTGTTTAAGAAATGAAAAGCTACACACTCCATCAGTTAGTGTTAGAAGAACTGTTGCCAAACATATAACATGCTAGAAACATAATACCCACTGCAATAATGATCCAATCATAAACTCTTAACTATTTGACTATTTAAATTGTTTTTTTGTTTTTGTTTGCCCGGGCAGTGTATATTATATCTATAAAAAAATAATCAAATATTTGTCTAGCTCTCTCTCCATTTCAGTGGGCCTGATTGTGATGTTATGCGAACAGGCGCTGCAGTCATAAACTTCAGGCTCTGACATTAACACGCTGCAAAGCAACCAAACACACAAATTATTGTACAATCGATATTGGTCTCTGGAGAGAGGTCTTCGCTGTGAAAGCCTGCACAACACGCTTTAACTCACTTTTATTGCTATTTGTTTATCAATAGGACATTAGACACGATTAACCCTCCTGCTGCGAGATTAGACTCGCTCTTCAGATCCTGCTTACTTTAGCACTGCTTCTGAATATGGGATTATAAATAGCACTGACATTTTAATAATCTATTAAATAGGAATGCATCGCCTGAAAGAGGTAAAAGCGGGTGTTTTATTGAATTTGGGATGATGGATTGAAGTCTCAAGAGGCCCAGAGAAAAATATTATTGCTCTGGAGACTTTCACACTCGTATGAGATCTGCTCTCTATTTAATCTCAGTGCTTGCTAGGAGAAATGATTGACACAATATCATTTGTTAAAGGGATACTCCACTTTTTTCGGAAATATGCTCATTTTACAACTCCCCCAGAGTTAAACAGTTGAGTTTTACCGTTTTAGAATCCATTCAGCCGAACTCCGGGTCTGACGGTACCACTTTTAGCATAGCTTAGCATAGATCATTGATTCAGACGAGTCCAGTAGCATTTCTTTCAAAATGACCAAAGAGTTTCAATATTTTTCCTATTTAAAACTTGACTCTTCTGTAGTTAAACCGTGTACTAAGATCGACGGAAAATGAAAAGTTGCGATTTTCTAAGCCTATATGGCTAGGAACTACTCTCATTCCAGCGTAATAATCAAGGAACTGTGCGGCCGTACCATGGGTGCAGCAGGCGTAGTGATATGACGCAGCGCCTGAAAATAGGTCTAATAGGTTAGACAAACTTAGTCCCGGTCACGTTGGAAGAAGTTACCGAGCTGGGGACTATTTTCAGGCGCTGCGTCATATCACTACGCCTGCTGCACTCATGGTACAGCCGCACAGTTCCTTGATTATTACGCTGGAATGAGAGTAGTTCCTAGCCATATAGGCTTAGAAAATCGCAACTTTTCATTTTCCGTCGATCTTAGTACACGGTTTAACTACAGAAGAGTCAAGTTTTAAATAGGAAAAATATTGAAACTCTTTGGTCATTTTGAAAGAAATGCTACTGGACTCGTCTGAATCAATGATCTATGCTAAGCTATGCTAAAAGTGGTACCGTCAGACCCGGAGTTCGGCTGAATGGATTCTAAAACGGTAAAACTCAACTGTTTAACTCTGGGGGAGTTGTAAAATAAGCATATTTCCGAAAAAAGTGGAGTATCCCTTTAACAAATGATATTGTGTCAATCATTTCTCCTAGCAAGCACTGAGATTAAATAGAGAGCAGATCTCATACGAGTGTGAAAGTCTCCAGAGCAATAATCTATCTATCTATCTATCTATCTATCTATCTGTCTGTCTGTCTATCTATCTATGCATCTATCTATCTATCTATCTATCTATCTGTCTGTCTGTTGTATTTGATAACAATAATCAATGCACTGTGAACTAACATGAACAAACAATGAACTATATTTTTACTAACATTAACAAAGATTAATAAATGCTTTAAAAATAAATTGCTCATTATTAGTTTATTTACTAACTTTAACACGAGATCTTATTGTAAAGTGTTAACGAGATCTCATTTGTATTTTTTCGTTCTGTTCTGGCTGCTCAGCGGAAATATTTTCTGCACCATGATGACTGAAAGCATCCAATTTGGTTTGGATTTTAAGGCATTTACCCAGAGGCATGTCTTTCCCGAAGGCAATCTATTGTGTTCCTCAACTAACTGTAACCCTCAGAGATTCCACATCCATTACTGACATTTGTGTGTTTGGTATGGTTTAATGATTTCAGCAAGAGGTGGATGTTTAATGAATGAACTCGTCGTTAATAATTGAAGGGCCTGGAATTGGCATCCAAACTCTTCTAGAGGGAAACGGCATGTGTTTCACTTTCACTGACCTCAGGCAAACGTGCTTTGTGTGTGTGTGTGTGTGTGTGTGTGTGTGTGTGTGTGTGTTTGCTGGCATACTCGATAGGATCAAACAATTCAGTCATCTCATCATGTCTGTTACTCTGTGCTGAGCCTTCATTTGTATTCTCTGCAATGCAGCAGCAACTATCTCTCCATCCATCCATCTATCCATCTATCCATCTATCTATCTATCTATCTATCTATCTATCTATCTTTTTATCTATCTCTATATCCATCCATCCGTCCATCCATCCATCCATCCATCTAGTCAATGGAAAGTCCCCACTGTGATAGAAAAACAAACGCGTGCGTGTGTGTGTGTGTGTGTGGTTGTCTTGTCTTATCTCAGGTGACATCTGCTGTGTCAGTGTCCATTCTCCCAAGTAAACAAGACCCTCATTAACTATTTATTCTCCCACACAAGAGAAGAGTGACCCACGCGTCTCCGGAGACCACAGGAACTGCCCACTAAGGTGGTTTGGGTGAGATCGTGATGAACAGAACTCTGTGGCTTAACCGAGGAGTGTCTGAGGTAGTGGTTTATATTTCACAGAAGTGTAAGCGAGAAGTTTGTGGCCTATTTAACTGCGCAGAAACTCTGATGACACAAGTGGAACAAAATAGAGGCCAGTTAAAGAAAAGACATACTGAAGTGTGTCTGAGTGCATTTAGGCTAAAGACCACCACATTTTTTTTTTTTTTTGGTAATAAATAATATCCAAATTTGAAATACATAATAACCTTTTAAATATTACCTAAAAAGACCTTTTCACTTGAGACAGTAGATAATCACCTATCAACCACTAAGATCACTCTAGCATCAACACAATGTGTTTTGCATCTCTCTCTCTCTCTCTCTCTCTCTCTCCAGGCTCAATGAATTGTGAGCCACTGTATACAGTAGCAAACAGACAGATGCAATTAAATATCATTAGCCTCATAGCATAATTGTCTAAGTCATTTTTTGGCCAAATTGTGATATCTGCCTAACTTTACTGTCCTACCACTGCTGCAAAACTTGTCTTGTTTTCCAAAAACATTGAAATATGACTTAGGCAATTATGCTATGAGGCTAACGATATAGAAATATTTTTATATATTATCCAGTAGTATCTACTACATGCATGATGTTTCAATGTGGCAGGCTACAATTACTGGTGAGTTGTCACAAGTGCTATACCTCAATAACTATAAAGCTGTGCAGTAGATGGTAGTTCAAACTCTAATATTGTTGTGATGTTGCGGCAAAACAAGTGAACACAGTAAAACTACACTGTCTGCTGTAGTAGTCAAGACTTGGTTTCTCTATACTATACCTTGCAAATATTCACTGGAGTAAAAAGAGTGACAACTATACCACGACACGCCTCATTTAAACTAACTAACTAAAGAGCATCAAATGTTTTCGCGGCTTAGCCACATGATGGCGCTCATAAAACTCTTAATCGATTATGCATCCCCCCCCCCCCCCCCCCCCCCCAGAAATAATATCCAGCTGTTGCTAAATTAAATATATATCTTTATATTTTGCCTATTTATTTTTATACAGTTCCTTATAAAATATGTATTGTTCCTGGAATAAATAAATCAATAAACTATATAGTAGTAGCCTATCATATTGAGAACCGTGTGATGTAGGGAAAATTTGCTGGAATTTCTATTTAGTTGTTTTACGCACAGACATCTGACAGACATTTGAGTTATTAGCGGTAAAGTTCATGAAATGTCAGGACTGTCCTGTCACTCACCTCACTGTTGAGTGATGCTGTGATTCCCCTTGCTTTTGACTCGTCATTGTGAAAGACATCTAGTGGTCATTCAGCGCTCTTCACGCTCCAGCGCTCACTCCTGAAACATTCATAGGTGTCCAGGAAATGTGGGAGCATTACAGGTGTAGGACAGGGATAATCTTCTACGTGCCTTTCTTTTTCTCTTTCAGAGGAAAGTCCCTCACACTCCTTCATGCGCATGCTAACACAGAAAACCCCTCAGTAAAACACAAACAACTAAACGTGTAATTCTTCCTCAGAACTTCGGTGAGATCAATGCTGAAGGAAAACATGTGCTGCCCATTCCCAGACAGAAGGTGACTGAATGTTTCATTTACCGAAGTTATCATCATAATCCACTTTATTTTGCAACGCGGAAGTAGCTGTTTTCTGTGATGTGCGAGACTTCCGATTCATCAGCATCTACAGTTGAAGCAATAGCTCACTGTAAGAATAACAACAATGAGCAGTAAACTGGAAAACTATTTCCGCTTCAAACCAGTGTGTATATAATTACGACTATTAAAATAATGACAAATACCAGTTTGCAATATCAAGCAGTATAATAAGGAAACCACAAAAAAAAGTTTGGTCATAATGACACAAAGTCGAAATTATGACATACCACGTCATAATTGCATAGAACGATAAAGTTAAAATAATTTCCCCTTTATCTCAAAAATATGACTTAGTAACTTATTATTTTGACTTTTCATCTCCCTTATGTGGTGGAAATGGGCTTTGTACAGCTAAAACTGGAAGCCTCGCACATTCACATTCACTAATTTAATTTATGAATAAGATGGATAAATAAAATAAAATATAGTTCATGTTTAAGAAATTAAACTATTCCCATGGTACTTTTCTAGATAGATTGAGGCCTGTGACTTATATATCCATATACAGCAGCAGATTATGTTGCTCATTTAAATCCTTTTGGACTCTGGAAGAGTTTGATGCTTTTACCTTGGGTGTGTTCCTCAAAGAAATCAATATTTATATCTGAATTGTGACCACAGGCACTGTAATCCTATTCCAACAGAATGTCTTCCGCCTCACTGTGGTGACTGTAAATTCCCAGTTTTGACTCAAAGTCTCTGGTTTCCTCCTATGAGAAAGGTACACATTACTGCAATCCCAGATCGGCCCACCCACCTCAGTTCTGTTTTCAGAGGTCAGTAAGGGAAACTTTAGAAAATTCAAGACTGACATATACATCTGATAATACAGTAGTACGTACTGTAATATATGATGTGCACATGTACAAAAATGTACCTTTAGGGGTACAACAGCTTGTCACCGGGGCATTGCCCTTAAAGGGATATTTTTGTACCTTATTTACCAATAAAAGTTCATAGTAGTACCTTAAGGCTACATATTACTCTAAGGTAAAATGCACCTTTTAGGGGTAGATAAAGTATAAAGATATATGTATAAAGTATAAAGATATATAAGATAAAGGCACTGCCCTAGTGACAAGCTGGCCTAAGGGTAATTTTTTGCACATTTTTCCGACAGTGTACTGTTTATGATTCAAAATAGCCTTCACTTTTTCATTTTCTTTTAAACAAAAGCTCACACTCAAAGACTTGGCATTAACTCAGTAACTATTTAAAGGCGCAGTGCGTAATTTCTACACTATACGTGGCAAGAGCTGGAATAGCAAATTTACCTTGATTTCTGAAGAAAATGTTCAGTAAGATTTTTTTTTTTTGTATAAATGTTTTTGAGTCTCTTCTGCTCACCAAGGCATCAAAATACAGTGAAATACAATAAAAACAGTAATATTATGAAATATTATTACAGTTTAAAATAGCTGGTTTCTATTTGAATATATTGTAAAATAAAGTAATTTATTCCTGTGATCAAAGCTGAATTTTCAGCATCATTACTCAAGTCTTCAGTGTCACATGATCCTTCAGAAATCATTCTAATATGATGATTTGCTGCTCAAGAAACATTTCAGATTATTATCAATGTTGAAAACAGTTGATACTGCTTCATATTTTTGTGGAAACCATGATTTTTTTTTTCAGAATACAAAGTTCAAAAGAACAGCATTTTATTTGAAATAGAAATCTTAAATGTCTTCACTGTCACTTTTGATCAAAAGTATTAATGTCTTTCAAAAAAATTATTTAAGATGACTCAAGCCAATAACAGCAGCAGCAGCAGCAGCAGCAATAACAGCAGCAGCAGCAATAACAACAGCAGTAGCAATGACAGCAGCAGCAAAAACAGCAGCAGAAGCAATAACAGCAGCAGCAATGACAGCAGCAGAAGCAATAACAGCTACAGCAATAACAACAGCAGTAGCAATGACAGCAGCAGCTACAGCAATAACAGCAGCAGCAATAACAACAGCAGTAGCAATGACAGCAGCAGCAATAACAGCTACAGCAATAACAGCAGCAGCAATAACAGTAGCATCAATGACAGCAGCAGCAGCAGCAGCAGCAGCAGCAATAACAGCTACAGCAGTAACAGCAGCAGCAGTAGCAATAACAGCAGCAGCAGTAATAACAGCAGAAGCAGTAATAACAGCAGCAGCAATAACAGCAGCAATAGCAATAACAGTATCCGTAATAACAGCAGCAGCAGCAATAACAGCAGCAGTAGCAATAACAGTAGCAGTAGCAATAACAGCAGCAGCAATAACAGTAGCAGTAGCAATAACAGCAGCAGCAGCAGCAATAACAGTAGCAGCAATAATAACAGCAGTAGCAATAACAGCAGCAGCAGCAATAACAACAGCAGCAGCAGCAGTAGTAATAACAGCAGCAGCAGCAGCAGCAGTAATAACAGCAGCAGCAATAACAGTAGCAGCAGCAATAACAGTAGCAGCAATAATAACAGCAGCAGCAGCAGCAGCAGCAATAATAACAACAGCAGCAGCAGCAATAGTAATAACAGCAGCAGCAGCAGCAGCAGTAGCAGTAATAACAGCAGCAGTAGCAGTAATAACAGCAGCAGCAGTAATACCAGCAGCAGCAGAAGCAATAACAGCAGCAGCAATAACAGGATCAGTAGCAATAAAAGCAGCAGCAATAACAGCAGCAGCAGCAGTAATAATAACAGCAGCTGTAATAACAGCAGCAGCAGCAGCAGCAGTAGTAATAGCAGCAGCAGCAATAACAGCAGCAGTAGCAATAACAGCAGCAGCAATAACAGCAGCAGTAGCAATAACAGCAGCAGCAGTAGTAATAATAACAGCAGCAGCAGCAGCAATAACAGCAGCAGTAGCAATAACAGCACCAGTAGTAATAACAGCAGCAGTAGTAATAACAGCAGCAGCAGCAGCAATAACAGCAGCAGTAACAATAACAATAACAGCAGCAGTAGTAATAACAGCAGAAGCAGTAGCAGTAATAACAGCAGCAGCAATAATAGCAGCAGTAGCAATAACAGCAGCAGCAATAACATCAGAAGCAATAACAGCAGCAGAAATAACAGCATCAGTAGCAATAACAGCAGCAGCAATAACAGCAGCAATATCAATAACAGTATCAGTAAAAACAGCAGCAGCAGCAATAACAGCAGCAGTAGCAATAACAGTAGCAGTAGCAATAACAGCAGCAGCAATAACAGCAGCAGCAGCAGCAATAACAGTAGCAGCAATAATAACAGCAGTAGCAATAACAGCAGCAGCAGCAGAAGCAATAACAGCAGCAGCAATAATACCAGCAGTAGCAATAACAGCAGCAGTAGCAATAACAGCAGCAGCAGCAATAACAGCAGCAGTAGCAATAACAGCAGCAGCAGCAGCAGCAGCAGTAATAACAGCAGCAGTAGCAATAACAGCAGCAGTAGCAGCAGCAGCAGCAGTAATAACAGCAGCAGTAGCAATAACAGCAGCAGTAGCAATAACAGCAGCAGTAGCAGCAGCAGCAGTAATAACAGCAGCAGTAGCAATAACAGCAGCAGCAGCAATAACAGCAGCAGCAGTAATAACAGCAGCAGTAGCAATAACAGCAGCAGTAGCAGTAATAACAGCAGCAGTAGCAATAACAGCAGCAGCAGCAGCAGCAGCAGCAGTAATAACAGCAGCAGTAGCAATAACAGCAGCAGTAGCAGTAATAACAGCAGCAGCAATAACAGCAGCAGTAGCAATAACAGCAGCAGTAGTAATAACAGCAGCAGTAGCAGTAATAACAGCAGCAGCAGCAGCAGCAATAACAGCAGCAGTAGCAATAACAGCAGCAGCAGCAGTAATAACAGCAGCAGTAGCAATAACAGCAGCAGTAGTAATAACAGCAGCAGTAGCAGTAATAACAGCAGCAGCAGAAGCAATAACAGCAGCAGGAGCAATAACAGCAGCAGCAGCAATAACAGCAGCAGGAGCAGCAGCAGTAATAACAGCAGCAGCAGCAATAACAGCAGCAGGAGCAGCAGCAGTAATAACAGCAGTAGCAGCAGTAATAACAGCAGTAGCAGCAATAACAGCAGCAGCAGCAATAACAGCAGCAGCAGTAATAACAGCAGTAGCAGCAGTAATAACAGCAGTAGCAGCAGTAATAACAGCAGCAGCAATAACAGCAGCAGGAGCAGCAGCAGTAATAACAGCAGCAGCAGCAATAACAGCAGCAGGAGCAGCAGCAGTAATAACAGCAGCAGCAGCAATAACAGCAGCAGGAGCAGCAGCAGTAATAACAGCAGTAGCAGTAATAACAGCAGTAGCAGCAATAACAGCAGCAGCAGCAATAACAGCAGCAGCAGTAATAACAGCAGTAGCAGCAGTAATAACAGCAGTAGCAGCAGTAATAACAGCAGTAGCAGCAGAAGCAATAACAGCAGCAGTAGCAGCATAGCAGATCTATTCCTCCAAGACCAAAACATATCAACATTGTCATATCCATTACTATATCACACTTTCAGAGAGTTGTCATGACAGAATTATGTTGTGCGACACACATTATCAAAACGGTCAGTTCATCAAACAGGCTAATGTAACCCAGCTATCAGGAAACATTCTCAAAACTTTCTGGCAAGGTTTTCTAAAAGTTGAATGTTTCCTTCCAGTAACGTTAATAGAACGTTCATTCAAAGTTATCTGGTCTTTAATAACGTTCTAAAAAACATTATTTATACATTGTTCATGGAACTGTTTTCAAAAACATTTTAGTTCATCAAATGGTTTTTTTATTTTTTATTTTATTGTTTCAGAATGTTCAAAGAACATTCAAAGCTACATTCACATAATGTTTGGATAAAATGGAATGCTTCCTTTACGTTAGTATAACCAATAAAAAACTGAATGTGAAAGTTAGCAAAATGTTCTTGTAATATATTTTTGTTAGCTGGGAAAGAACATTAAAAAATGTACACAGTCTGACCACACAGGCCTCATACTGTACAATCTGACAATCAACAATCAAAAATGACAGAAAAAAAAAAAAGTCTATCTCAGCATGTGTTTTAAACTGTCTGCTGCCTGCTGTTTGCATTCTGGTAAGAAACCATCAAGGAAATAAACGTAAATGTCACTGTTTTTTCACTATGGATCAGCACTATTTGCCTCAGACTTTGTTTAATTAGTTTAGGGGAATTCTGTCAATGAAAGCCTACGTGTCTGACTCAGTTCACTTGTTGTTCTTCCGTCGTGTGGTCAGTCTGAAGCTCTGAGGACTCACAACCTGTTCTGAGGCGTCACATCTCTCTGTGGTTCACAAGATTATACACCATACAAGGTTACATCAGCACAAATCCCTCAACCTCTGGAAGATGAATGCAAACCTAAAGCTTAACCCACTAATTTTACGTCATAATGTGGCAACCGTATTCCACAATTATAATGAAATGACAGCGATTCCACATAGCCCAGAGTGGTTGACCACTCACAGCCCACGCTGGTGATGTGACGGTATGCGCTTGAAAGAACATAAACGTAAAAGCGAGTGGGAGCGGAAGGAGATTGTTTGTTTTTTTTGGCCTGTTGGTGAAGTCCAGCATGTGGTTAACTCTGACTGCTAGCTATAGGCTATAAGCATGCTATATCCCTCAACACAAAACACTTGTGCAATGGACACAGTGGGGATTTTGTGTGATGTTAGATAGATTAGCATGATAAAGACACAGAGAATATGAAAAACAACCTAAAGATGTATTTATACACTGTAAAAAAAATTTATATATATATATATATGATCAGTAAGTCATGGCAACTTGTTTTTACATTTAAATAATCAAAATAATTTTCAATGAGATTATATGAGATTAAACTCGATTTTTCGAAGACAAGTAAAAGTAATACAAGTAAATGACTTGTACAGGCAAGTTGATTGGTGAAATGTTTAGATAGATAGATAGATAAAATCTCCAGATGCATTAATGAGAATACACATGAAAAACATGCTTAATTGTCATGAAAATAATGATACAATGCAAAAAAAAAAAAATCCTAGTGGTACTCAAAACAGGCTTAGTTTGCTCTGTGCAAAATAAAATTGGCTTATGGGGTGAAGTGCGAGATTCACTCATCTGTGATACATCTGTGACCATGTGACGATGCATTAATCAATCAGTAATGAAGAATCAGTGCGTGGGTGTTTCCATTTTCAGATCTATAAATATGTCGGGGTTTAGTTGGTTTCACAGTGTGATAAACAGAACAATCTAGAGGGGAAATTCAGTACATGTTCCCCTTTCAAAAGGTTTGTGGAAAGGTTTGCGAATGGCATTTAACATTTAAGGCCACATACAGCTCAAAATGTCACAAAGACTCCTCTAGTTTGTGCAAAGTATTTCAGATCTACTGGTTGAATGGCTAATTCTTTGTGATGTGCGCAATGGTTTTCAATTCCGATCCTGGAATTACGAAACAAACATGTATAATGTATATCTATAAAGTGCATTTATATAAATATTAAGTTATTATTAATTTTAGTAATAGAAATTGCCATATAATGAACATGCAAAATTGAGTAATGTTCCTATGTTTGATATGCAAATAAAAGTAATTTGGTTATATTGATAAAATACACATCTGATATAAACAAATTACATTTATTTTCATATTTAACATCGCAACTGACATTTGTCCCACTTATCACTCAGTTTATGAAAATGTATGTAATTTTGTTTAAATCAGATGTTTTATATAAAAAGCCCATCCAAATTATGTTTATTTTCATATTAAACATCGCAACCTACATTTATCACTCAGTTTAGCCATTTTAAATATGACAATTAATATTGATGCTGAGATGCTGATTAGACAGTATGATTATTGCACAGGTGTGCCTTAGGCTGGCCACAATAAAAGGCCACTCTAAAATGTGCAGTTTTACTGTATTAGGGGGGTCCGAAAAAAACAAAAGGTTGTTGATTGTGGCCTGTGGAATGTTGGTCCACTCCTCTTCAATGGCTGTGCGAAGTTGCTGGATATTGGCAGGAACTGGAACACGCTGTCGTATACGCCGATCCAGAGCATCCCAAACATGCTCAATGGGTGACATGTCTGGTGAGTATGCTGGCCATGCAAGAACTGGGACGTTTTCAGCTTCCAGGAATTGTGTACAGATCCTTGCAACATGGGGCTGTGCATTACACGTGGTCTGCGGTTTTGAGGCCGGTTGGATACACTGCCAAATTCTCTGAAATGCCTTTGGAGATGGCTTATGGTAGAGAAATGAACATTTAATTCATGGGCAACAGCTCTGGTGGACATTCCTGCAGTCAGCATGAGTGAATGTGTTTGGGATGCTCTGGATCGGCGTATACGACAGCGTGTTCCAGGTCCTGCCAATATCCAGCAACTTCACACAGCCATTGAAGAGGAGTGGACCAACATTCCACAGGCCACAATCAGAGGTCCCACCCGGACACCCCCCCCCCCCCCCCCCCCCATTACAGTAAAACTGCACATTTTAGAGTGGCCTTTTATTGTGGCCAGCCTAAGGCACACCTGTGCAATAATCATACTGTCTAATCAGCATCTTGATATGCCACACCTGTGAGGTGGATGGATTATCTCGGCAAAGGAGAAGTGCTCACTAACACAGATTTAGACAGATTTGTGAACAATATTTGAGAGAAATAGGCCTTTTGTGTACATAGAAAAAGTCTTAGATCTTTGAGTTCAGCTCATGAAAAATGGGGGCAAAAACAACCCCTTACTGTAACTCAATCAGCATGCAATCACATCATTCTCTATAAGGCACAGCTGATTGGTTGCTGCTGTATCAGTAGCCAATGAGCTCGCTGCTCAACCTTCAAGTACTTGGTCAGCATTTGTCTTAGCAGTGCAGCTTCAGAAACCCTCAACCTTGCCCAGCTCCACCTGTATAGATCTGCTATGGGTAATTCATGTACGCTTTATTGTACAGCTGCAGCTTGTCTTACTTGCGTGTCATGAATGTATTGGCAGTAGCAAGTACGGGACCTTTTTTGAAAGTCTGAAAACAGTCTCATCTTAGTAAGATAAGTCAACATTGAACCACTTTAACGTTTTTTTAATCTTTACGTTTGTATTATTAGATATTCGAGCTAGTTGAAACCCAATACTTGCATTAAAAGTGTAATCGTGCATTTTCTCTATAAAAGAAAATCCAGTCATTGGCGTACAATCTTGGGATAGGCTAGGCTGCGAAGGATCCACTCGTTCTATTTTTCTTGGCCCGTGAAAGAAAGGACACATTTCAAGGAGCCTTCGAATTGGGACAGCTTTGACCCATTCGGCCTTCGAATGCAGCTTTCAAAGGATGCAGCAAATGAATTGGGACGCAGCTTAAAAACTACAGAACGCCACTCAGAACATAGTGGCTTTTGCACTATTTGCTTAAAGACAGAAAAAGCTCTCAAACTGTGCAAAATTATGAGAAGCCTGTATCGTCTGCTGGTTCTTTTTAAGCAAGTGTTTATGCGTTAACCTGTAGCGTTTTCCTTTTGACCTGCTCTGTGCAGAACGAACCCTGATTGATGACTGCAGGAGCCAGTTAGGAACCCGTGGATTAGAGCCGTCACTGCCGTGACCTCTGATGGGTCCGCCATGTGAGGTATGGCAGGTGACCTTTGACCTTTGACCTTTGAACATTTTAACTTCGTTCCAAAGCTCAGCAAGCCACTTTGCTGTCTGAGTTTTGGACCATAGCATGTTGATAATACTAATAAAAATAAGCACAAAAATGCATAACCCACATAAAATATGAGGTAAAATAGTCTATATTTAGCGATAGTTTTCTGTATTAAATGAAGAAGTACATTTGTAATTGACAGTAATTTAGAATTGCTTTAGAATTCTGAATTTAAATTCTAAATGCTTTTGCATTCTAAAACCCTCTAGCATTCTAGAATTTGTTCAAATCAAAGTATCTGTTATGATGCTTTAAAATGCTGTCTAGGTAGGCAGCTCGCTAGGTTTCGGAACAGAGCACGTGCAAGGTGATTTATGGAAATCATCATGCCAAAGAGCGTTTTACAGCATGCACAGCAAGTGAAATATTGAAGTTGTCACTGGCCTTTTAAGGGTTTAACCAAAACATGTCATGGCAGAGAAAATAACCATGATGCTATCCAGAGGCCTGTTTGTTTGGGAGTTTGACAAAAAGCCCCGTTGGGTCAGCAGGCAGCCGGAGCGGAGAGACCCATGGTCAAAGCAGGGGAATGTGATATATTGTGGCAGGAAGATTAAACCAGACCAGCATGGCCTCAAGCCCAACCGACCAGCAAAACAAACAAAGGCCAGGGAAGAACATGCCATGGGGGAGGATGAGAAACACGGCGAAATCTTACAATCACATCCAATAAGCCTGCCGTTCTTAGTACTGTCCACATTTTAGAATATTGAAAGTCGTCGAAAGTAGTATTGGAGTTACGGTCAATCATTTAAGTGTAGCTTTTATATCGAAAAGTAGTCATTAAAAGGAGTCGGTCACCCAAAAATGTATATTCCGGCATAATTTATTTGCTTGCATGGTGATTTAAACCCAAAAGGTTTTTTTTTTTTTTTTTTTTTTCAGTGGAAGAGCAGATTAATTGATGCCAATGTCACAATGCTGCATTTTTTAACAAAAAAGTAAAAATTGTTTAAAAAAAACGTTTATTCAGCAAGGATACATTAAATTGATCAAAAGTGACATTGATCAAAATAAAGACATTTATAATGTTAACTTTCTATTCATCAAAAATCCTGAAAAAATCTAATTATCATATTGGAATGATTTCTGAAGGATCATGTGACACTGAAGACTGTGGAGTAATGATGCTGAAAATTCAGCTTTGATCACAGAAATAAATTACTGTTTACTATATATTCACATAGAAAACTGTTATTTTAAACAGTAAAACATTATTAATGATTTTACTGTATTTTTGATTAAATGAATGCAGAAAAGACTTCTTACAAAAACATTAGAAATGTTTGAACGGTAGTGTATATTTTCTTAAATATATATTTTTATATTTATTCAACACATTGAAATATATATATATATAATATATATATTTAATTGTGCTGTTAAAGTGTTTTTTGTCCTATTGTATTGAGCTTGACCACCGGCTGTTCCACACAAAAAAAAAGAAAAAAAAAAAGGAATAAATAAATAAATACCAGCATATTTTGGAACAACATGTGGGCGACATGTGGGATTTTTTTTTTAGGTGATATAGCAACAGGATTACGAAAAACATGACTGTTACCGTATATCTCCCCATGTGTTTGGGAAAAGTTTAACACAAAACCTAATTAAAGTTTATGAAGTGTCACCTTTTCCTAGTAAAAGTCATAAACACACCTCCAACTCTTTTCTTAGCATCAGTCTCATGACCTACATTACAGATCACACAGTGATTTACCATCCTTTCGCTTTCTCTCTGTGACAGTCACTCCATCCCTCCACTGGGACGCGTCCTACATGCTGGACCCGCTCCCGTAATCTGCTACCAC
Organism: Rutilus rutilus; assembly: GCF_951802725.1. Taxonomy (NCBI): domain Eukaryota; kingdom Metazoa; phylum Chordata; class Actinopteri; order Cypriniformes; family Leuciscidae; genus Rutilus; species Rutilus rutilus. Next base: position 37,846,979 of record NC_140216.1, on the reverse strand, counting down.
TGAGCTGTTATCTGGAGAATAGGAGACACCATTGTCCTCCTCCTCCACCCTTGGTGAAACACTCATTTTGGCCTGGAGAGATGGGCTGTTGTTGTCCCAATTTTTCACAGTGTGTTATGCATAACTGAACCACACAGTCGTGGTTGTGCTCAGTAAATGTCTGAAAATGAAGTCTGATCCGAATTCATGAATATGTTTTAACTACAGTCTTACTGACACATCTAGTTTGAAGTGTATTCGTTGCTCGTAATACAATGCGATGTGCTTCTGGAGAGACATCAGCAAAAAGCCTTTTTCTTAAAGGAATAGTACACTCATGAAAATTTCAGTAATCGTTTTTACCTGTATGTCATTCCAAAAACCATATGATTTGTTTTGTTTTTATTCATGCTGAAAGTGAATGAGGAGAAAAAAAAAAGTCAAACTCAAATAGCGACAAAATGCACTACTCCTTTAAAAACCATATGATAGTTTGCATGATGAACAGACCCAAATTTAAGTACACAAATGTTCAAAAGTTTGGAGTCAGACATATTCATGACACTTTTATTCAACAAGGATGCATTAACTGGACACAGAAAAGACATTTATACATTTTTAACTTTCTGTTCTGTTTTCAACATTGATAATAATCATAAATGATTCATGAGCAGCAAATCATCAGAGGATCATGTGACACTGAAGACTGGAGTCATTTGATCACAGGAATAAATTACATCTTAAAATATATCCAAAGAGAAAACGGTTATTATGAATCACAATAATATTTCACAATATTACTGCTTAAACTAAACTTTTTGATCAAATAAATGCAGCTTTTGTGAGCAGGAGAGACTCTAGAAAATCTTACTTTTGAAAGAATAATGGCAAATCAAACTTAATTTGACATCAGTAACCAAGCATCACTGATGTCAAACTTTAATGTCTATTTTTGTCATTACTGAAGCATGAAAACTCCAGTTGCAATTCGCTTTCACCATGTAAGAGCAGTGTGTCATAAGGGTTTGAAATAGCATGAGGGAGAATAATAAATGACAGAATGTTAAATTCTATGTGAACGATCCCTTTCCTTTCTTTGTGCCATGTCCTCAGCAAATTCCTCACTGACAAGGCATTAAATACAAGCCCCAGCTTTACTGCCCCTGCCAGGGTTTTCTCAACAACCTCTCATTCGTATACAGAAGAAAAGTCCAAGTGGAGGGAGCATTAAAATTCCTGCTCCTCCTCTGGTACAGTAGCCTGATCTCAGATCAGTGTACCGTTACCATAGCGCTGTGCCTGAGTCAGTGAGGTGGGCGTTCATCTCCACTATCGAAATCACGGCAATGAACAACGATGAATGCAGTTTCTTGCGTCGCCGAACACCTTTAAGGAATGACGCGCGGACGATGACCTTTGCCCGTCGACATAAGAAGACTCCGCAGATGCAGATGCCAGACGCGGAGCGAGCGTCACCTGCGCGGCTGATGCGTGTCCGATGCGTAAAAGCGCACAATGAACACAAGCTGCGCGCTCTGCGGTTCCGCCGCGCTTAATCTGGAAATGTGAAAGGCTGTGGATTAGGAGGTTGTCGGGTGATGCGAATCGCCCTCCTTTGTTCACGCAGATGAGGGGCTGACGTGTTCCCGGGGGATTTTCAGTCGCGGTTCAAACCTTGAGACGCTGGCGAGTCGGTCACACACACACACACACACACACACGCTAACTCAATGCTGCTATGACTTCCTGCATGCGTCCGTACTGTGATCTGATTGCTCTTCGCATGCTGCTGCTCGTCTCGGTGCTGATACTGCTCGTGAGGTCCGATTCGGGTGAGTTTGCCTGTCGATCGTAACCCTTTCTCTGGACGTGCAGTGTGTTTCATTGTCTTTGCCCTGTCATGGTTTAGTCAGATGCATCTTTAGATCATGAACTCAATGAATGGGAATGTCAGTGTTTACACATAGGGCAAGTTGTCACGCGGTTCTCATCTCAGTAACGTGAGTCAAAACTGTGTATGTTCGTTTTAAAGTGTCTTTACTTAAAAAATGTATTTCTTACTGAAATTGTCCATTTTAGGTCGTTTGTTTGGTAGCAAGAGGTGAAACACACTATTCAGGCATGAGTCAAGTGTATAGGGCACTGGAGGTAGATTGTAACAGAAAGACTGTCCAATAATGTCAAGTTTATTCATCAGTTTCTCTGATATTGTTGTTGCTTCTCCCATTTATGCTGTTTCACATTTACTGTTGCACTATATAGTCTATAATACATTTTAAATGTTTATATTTTTTTGCGTTAGATAGTATTTCATATTTTAAGCACAGGTATTATACTCATAAACCAGCTAACAGTGAATGTTCTCTAAAAGTTATGAACAAACATTCTTCCAGTAACGTTAATATAACGTTCATTCAGAGCTGTCTGGTCTTTAATAATGTTCTCAAAATGTTAGCACTAAAACATTATCCATACGTCGTTCATGGAATGTTTTGGTAACACTTTATTTTAAGGTGACGTAGTTACATGTAATTACTATAGTAATAACAGTAAATTATGCATAATTACAAGTAACTAACCCATAACCAAACCCTAACTGTAAGTATATGTAGTATTTAAAGTATAATGTAGTTAATTAATATTACTCAGTACTTATTTGAGTAACTACAATGTAACTATGTCACCTTAAAATAAAGTGTGACCGATGTTTTTTTCCTAAAATGTTTCAGTTGGACATCCGTCTAACACTTTTTGAACGTTACCACTTGTTTTAGAACGTTCAGATTACATTCAAATGAAACGTTCCCATAACGTTTGCAGAATGTAATGTTCCGTAAAATTCACGCAACCAAGAAAAAACATTTTTTGAAACGTTCAGAGAACAATAACGTTCTCTGAATGTTCTTATCTATCTAGCAGAATGTTCTTCGAGCATATTTTTGTTCCAACTGCAACACCTTGTCTGATGCTGTATTAGGAACCGCTAGAAAAGAAAGGTTGTACACAGAATGGTTGTGCACATGAATATCTTCCCATTGATGTGCTGTGCTGTGTTCTCTGCTAACAGTGTGCTGTAGTGTTCTGGCAGGGTGTGTGTTTGACACAAAGGCCCGCTGAAGATCTGAACTCTTGCTCATTCATGTGTAAATGTCTCTGTGTTCAGCAGATAACCGGTGCCTGTCTGCCCTCGCCTCCACATGTGAAGACTGCCTGAGACGCGGCCCTGAATGCGCATGGTGCTCTCAGGAGGTAGAGTGTGTGTGTGTGTGTGTGTGTGTGTGTGTGTGTGTGTGAGAGAGCTGCTTTTGTTGTATCTCGGCACACTGCTCGAGTTTTAAGTGTGTGAAGCGCTTGTCTGTTAGTCTGTTAGCAATAACACACCAGAGCCCTAATACCCAGAATGCTTCGAGAGCTTAGGTGATCGTGGGAACCCATAAAATAGAAATGCAGAAACCGCTGATATGGGCATGAATGTATTGATATGGCAATGATTGGTTACAAGGTAGTTTGTGACGTCAGAAACACCAGCGATTTCAAAGCGTGTTTTTGAGACTGTCTTTGGTTCACTGCAGTCAGGGACGGATTGACAATCTGTGCGTTCTGGAAAAGTCCAGAACGGCCGTCCAACCAAGGGCCGTCGGCAGAAAAAAAAAAAAAGTCTAATAAAGCAATATGAACAGCCAACAGCAGGGGCACTAATACAATCACTTATGCTACGTGTAAAAAACAACAACTGAGGAAGAAGAGTCGGCCTATTGCCACTGACAGAAAGTAAGTTTTATAAGGCTGCACTTTTAAATTTGCTTACATTATATTTGAATAGCTGTGGTCTCCAGCGTGGTGCCTGTGAGTTGCCCGCTAAACACATTTTTATAAATAGCCCCAACTTGTCGTCGGGGTTCCAGACTTTGAATAAATGGTATAATTTTGCGACCTTTTCAACTAAACGTTTCAATTTGAATTTTTGCCAAAATTACCCAACTCTCTTTGATTATACGCTGTCATTCGCGTTTCGTATGAGAAACATCAAATGGCACACGCTTAAAAAGCGGAACAAAACTTGTTTGATCTGAGCAGCGCATTATTAGCTCGGCCTAAAAAACAGCGATCGCGGACAAAACAGCTGTGCGGACTGATCTCGATCACGCGAACATTATTACAGAGCTGCGCGATCCACTGAGAAGCATTTCAATTCAGCGCAGAATTCTCTCTCTATTATAAACCCACAGATGACTATGTGATTTAAGCTTGTAAAAAGCCAGATGAAACAGCGCTGATATTCTCAACATATTGACACAAAAAAAAAAAAAAAAAAAAACAAACAGGGGAAACATTGTTCCAAGAACAAACCATTTCACACCACAACTTATGAATTAACTTTAGTAAAACAAACTTTTTTGGCAGAAATGTGCCTGTATTCATATTAAAAATGCTGTTATATTAATATAGTCATGTATAAATGTATTAAATGTAATGCAGTAATGTTTTTGTTTAGAAGTTATGGCAGTTTATTTTATTTTTATTTTTTTTCATTTATATTTATACTAAATGTTTGGGCTACTGTTTTTGATAACACGTACAATAGGTTTATAGAAAATCAACAAAAAAATCTATAAATTTTCATAATTTTTCATAATTTTCTTTTTTTTTTAAACGCTTTTGAGTCTGAACCAGAATATCAAGATATTTTATTATTTCCCATATGATGGTGAAAAGTAAAAAAGCTTCACCATGTTATGTATAATAAATATTGGAGTATAACAAATAAAAATTCCTTCTAGATTATTTTATCCCTTGAGTTATAGCCCTCGCACACAAAAAGGTTGTAGACCCCTGGTATATAGTGTTTTATAATTACAAGTTTGTGTAATTTGGGGTTACTGTAGCCAGTAACATTTCATTATTTGTATTTTATGGCATTGTACATTTTTTGTTTTTATTTGAAGGCTGAGGCTTCATTAATAAACACAACCCCAATTATCATCATTGGTTTTGAGATGTTACTTGCTGTGAATACCTTGTCTGATACAGTATTGTGGCATAGTATCAGGACATCCTGGCTATAGTGCAGTGTGCACGTCGCACACGGCTAGAGGCGAATGGCCGGATGATGGGCCTATTTGGGAGAAAGTCCAGGGCTGTTTTTTAGCCCCAGTCCGTCCCTGACTGCAGTTGTAAAATACTCAGCAATGCTGTCGACTTATGAAGTTACCCACGGTTTGTCTTAAAGCATATTAAAAACACCACATAGACATATAAACAATATTAAAAGCTGGATTTTCCGTCACCACAGGGGGACTTTAAGCTATGAATGAACAAATGCTGAGAAATTACAACTGTTAGTTTAACACAGTGTTGTTAATGTAAACTAAGGCTATTAAAAATAACATCTTCACTAATTGAAAATAAGCTGAAATATGATATTTTTCAAATATAGATATTAGGCGAAAAACTTAAGATTTTAATATTTGAAAGGTTGCTTTGGCAAGTTAGTTTAATTTGAAGTTGTAAAATTACTAAAACCAAAATAAATTAAAGCTATACATACAATTATCAAAACTTAAATATAAATAAATAAATAAAAATAAAGTACTAAAAACTGAAATAAATATAAATGAAATGAAAGCTAAATAGATCTGACAAAATCTAATAAAACTGACAAAAGCACATAAAACAATTACTAAAATGTAAAATGAAAATGAAAAATAATATTATTAATTAATTAAATTATATTAATTAAAATATAAATAAATACTATAATAGTTTAAGAATACTACTAAAAGAACACTGTTTTTGTTTTATATATATATATTAAACATATATGGCAAAATTAACAAATTAATGAATAAAATAAATCAAAATAAATCAAATTATATTTGAAAATATATTTTGAAAAAATAGTAATAATAATAAAAAATGTATAAATAAATAAAATAGTGCTGTCAAATCTGTTAACTGCATCTAACATAAAAGTTTGTAAATATATAATGTGTGTGTGTGTGTATATACTGTATAGATATACATTCACACTCACACACACACACATATTAGGCACTAAAATAAACGTAAACATTTATAATCAGAGGAAAACAAATTAAAACTTATCAACAGAACCATTCAAAAAAAAAAAATTATTATATTGTTTCACGAATCTCACATCTTTTAATAAACAGAAAGATTTGAGAAGTCTAGCTCAATCAAAGGAAATGTGAGAGTTTTGTCCATTAAAGTATGGTTGTGTTAGTTAAGTCAGTTTATAGGGCTTTAACCGACATGTTTATTGTCTCGGGACAAACACTTAATTGAAATGCTTTCTTTGTGGTTACGAAATGAAGTTGATTAAGCGGCTGCGGCGCTCGGCACCGGTCAGAATAATCCCTGACCCACGTCTCAACAACAGCCTCTGAGCCAAAGAGCTTTCGCACGCTCCGTGTGCTTTCAGTAACGCCACCCTACACAACAGTTGCCCTGTTCCTCCAAGCTCAGGCGTCTGCAGTGACCCTTGACCTTTCTGATGGCTTGTTTACCCTGACAGAGGTTTCTGGACGGGGCGCATGTAAGCCAGCGATGCGGATCTGTGTCCGACCTGCGAGTCAGGGGTTGTGAAGAGGAGTTTATCGAGAACCCGAACGTGAAAGTGGAGGTGAACGCCACTATCAGCAGCTCACAGGTGTCACCGAGAGAGATTTCCATACACCTACGACCAGGTAACCACTAAACTGATACACAAATGCCCTAGAAAACACAATTTCCACAATACTGGAAAAAAAACTGATATTGCGATATTATATATTGCAATATGAAAAAAATACAGGGAGTTTCACCAGATGACTGGAATAGCTTTGGAAAGAATGAATCATTCTAGAAATATTGCAGTGATTTTGTTGGGGAGAACAACTGCATAGAAAATATTTTCTTAATTAAATTTTAAAAAAGAGTTGAAAAATGACTCTGAATACCCCAAAATGAAAATCATCCCTTTTTGGGGGTGAACTGTCCCTTTAAAGTGTTAAATCCTTTCAGGGCTGAACAATGTTGGAAATACTTGAAGAATGGTTTGGTTTAAATCTTTACAAGAATTCAAATCAAACCATAACGTGAACATGAACAGAATAAAATAATAATAATTGAGTTTTCATTGGCCACGTTTACCACACTGACCAATTCTATAAATTATGACTATAAAACAGCATTCAAAAATAAAATAAAAATGACTTTAATAATTGTGCTTATTATTAAATATATTAAAATAGGAAATATGTTGTAATACTATTATACTGTAAAATGAAAAAATTGAGTAATACAAATAAATGTTCATTTACTGTAAAATTACAATACTAATACTTCAAAGTCTTGAGGTCTTCATTTTCAAACGGTATACCAATAAGCTTTTATTTTGACGGGTTGCCGGCAAATAAATGAATGCGCCGCCGGTTTCAGAGTGAAGGAACTGCATGTTCATTTACACGCGTGCAGCTCACAGTAAATGAACCAATCCGTTCGGAGAACTACACATGTAAACCTACACATTTAATCGCACATTTAATTAAACTACACATTTAATCGCAGCTTGTGCACTGAGCCATATCAGTTTTAATTCCATAAATCATGTAGCCCTACTAAGAACACCCTAGCAAACCTAAAACAGCTTAGAAACCATATAACAACGGGCTAACATAAATGCAGAAACCCACAGCAAAACACCCTCATGAAATGTACAATAGTGATGATGATGATGATGATGTCATTTCCTGTCTTAGGCAGCGAGGCCAGCTTTGTGATTGAGGTGCATCAGTTGGAACGGTACCCTGTGGATCTGTACTATCTAGTGGACGTGTCGGCGTCCATGCAGGAACACCTGGACCGCTTGAAGACCGAGGGTCTGGCTCTGTCTCTCCAGATGAAGGAGCACTCCAGCGACTTCAGAGTGGGCTTCGGCTCTTTCGTGGATAAACCGGTGTCTCCGTACATCGACGTGCACCCCTCCAAACTCCTGAACCCTTGCAGGTGAACAACCACCAGGAAACAAGAGTCACGAGTCTCATAAGAATTTTTTTTTTTTAATAATTACATTTATTTAAACATATTTAAAAACATTTTAATTCATTAAAATCCATTTCTACTAGTCAGCAATGAGATCTACACTTACTGTAGGTCAATGTTCTACTCGCGTGCGTCTATTTTTTATTTTTGAAAGGGATTTTAGGATAAACATGTGAGTTGAGTCCTTGAGGTCTTTTTGTAAATATTATTGCTCTGTATCGCTCGCCGTTTAGCAGTTTATAAAAAAGATTACTTTGTAAATATTGTAAATCTTGTGAAACCTTTTTGTTGCCTTTTTATGAAGGACCTTGATAATGACTTCGTGAAATGGCACCGGCGAACAGAAAGATCCGAAATATTCAGACAATATATCTGATTTCCTTTCAGTTTCAGATGAGGATTTACTTCGGAGTATTTACTTTTTGTTCCAGTATTTACTTTAGAAAATAAATAAAAACAGACACAAATGTGTCAAGTTCAAATGTTTGAGCTCAGTTGATCTCAGTGTTATTTTAGTATTAGTATTATAGTATTTATTCATATTTTGAATGGCTTTCATGTAATATTTTCATTTTTTTTTATTTTAATGTAAAATAGTTGTAATCATTTTTTGTTTTAGTAATTTGTGCTTTTGTCATTTTTATTAGTTTTTGTTTTTTAGAAAAATATTTTTAATTCATTTGTAGGATTTATATGTATTTTAGTTATTATTATTATTATTATTATTATTTACTTTTATTTATTATATTATTTTTTATTTATTTTAGTGTTTTAATAGTGTTGTGATTTTGTCAGTTTTATTAAGTTTTGTTTTTTAAATATTTCTATTTAGCTTTAATTTATATTTATTTTAGCTGTTTATTTTAGTACTTATTTATGTTTTATTTTTTTGTAATTTTATGTGCTTTATTTTTCTATATAGCTTTAATGTATTTTTATACTTATTTTATTTCAGTTAGTTCACAAGGCAACATTTCTAATTTTAATTTACGTTTTTTTAAGTTTACGTTTTTCCGTCCAATATTTATATTTTATTTCAGCTTTATATCAATGACTGAAAATGATTTGTAGTTATCAAGTACCACACTGATTGAGCTCTCCTGTAACTCTAGAGGAGATACACGGCAGGGTTGCTGAGTAAAAGCAGGAGACGAAGTCTCAGTTTCAACTCTGTGAAACAATATATTGAGATATTAATGAGATCTGATCTGTGATTTGTCTTTCCTATGGGAAGCTCCAGAGGTCTCTTAGCTGATCCCAGGAGTCTAAATCCAGCCGGGGTGTCCCGGACTGCATTCCGTAGTGATCTCATTCTGACTAGTGTGGGAATATGGTGTGGATGACATGTAATCTCTCTCTTCCTCTCTGGTCGTAGGGATTATGAGGTCCACTGCAGGCCCGCTCACGGATTCATCCACATCCTCCCCGTCACGGAGAACATGACAGAGTTCACACGGGTCATTCAGGAGCAGAGGATCTCTGGGAACATGGACACACCCGAGGGCGGCTTTGATGCCATGCTGCAGGCCACGGTTTGCCAGGTATAACCCCACCTGAGGGTGATACACCAGCACAGTGCTAAGTTGTGTCCCAAATGGCGCTATATATACTATGCACTTATACTATGAATTTTATACGTCTTTCGTCATTAAACATCAGAGTCTTATAGCCCCTCCCCCTCCGCAACGGTCCGGCTGGAAACAAAGATGGCGTGAAGCCAAACCCCCTCATGGAAGAAGAAAGCCGTCGTGTTTACCACTGTGACAATGAGCGTTTACCAGGATCAACTAAACGCTACTTTAAGTGTTAGATGGTTGCGAGCTATTGCCAGTTGCATCGGTCTATGAGGGTTTGCAGCATTTTGCCAAAGTGGGTGTTTTCTGTGGTTGCTAGGGTGTTCTGGATGGTTGCTAAGTCAAAAGTCCACCCTCAAATCTATTGTGACCAAGTGTGCCGCACGAGTCCTGAAACGTGAGGCCGAAGCATCTGGATCGCCCCCTGCTGGCTGGCTCAGTATAGGTCATAAACCCCGCCCTCTCCATGTAATCGAATGGGACGTGAGCCAAACTAAAAAAATCCAATTATTTTTTAAATATTTTTTTTCAAAAGATGGTTTCTGTAATTTTTAGTAGTTTTCATCACGCAGATGTATGTTCAAGTGCCCGTTTTCCCTATAAGTTTGGTTTTAGTTAGTTATTTGATGCTATAGAAACGGGGCGTAACGCCATGATTGACAGCTGTGCTAGCGAATGAGTGTGGGTGGGACCTTGAGACCGTGGCTCCGCCTCCTCAGGATCACGACTCGGGCTCTGAACTACGGAATCGGCAACGTCTGTTTCTAGGATATTTTGGCTTTATTTTTCTACAGTGGAAGTGGATACGTGCTGTCCATCTTTTTTACAGTCTATGATTGTGACTGATATTATTAATTTATTTATTTTTTAGTGTTTATTGATTTGTATTAATGGTTATTGCTTGGTGGTTCCTTACTGGCTCAAGTCAAAAGAGCCCACCCTCAAATCTATTATGAAGTTTGTATGTATATATTTATGTATGTATTTATGCATTTCTGTATGTATATATTTATCATTTTGTTATTTGTTATCTTTTATTATTCCTTATTTATTATTATGATTGTTAAATTTTTTTGTTAAAAGATTATTATTTATTTATTTATTTATTTAGTAATTTTTTGTATTTTAAGTTTTTTTTTTATATAATATATTAGCATTTTTTGTTGTTGTTGTTGTTGTTAATGGTGAATATTTGGTGTTTCCTTACTGGCTCAAGTCAAAAGACTCCTCAAGTCTAATAGGAGTGATATTATGATATTATAGTTTGTTTATTTATTTTAATGTTTATTTTATAATTTTTTTGTAATTCTTTTAAGTTTTAAATAGGTGGTTCCTTACCTTAGTCCACCCTCAAGTCTATTATATTATATTATATTATATTATATTATATTATATTATATTACATTATATATTTATTATATAACTTTATTTATTTATTTATTTATTTTAACTATTAATTTATTTTATTTGAGTATTTTTTTTTTTAATTATTATTATTATCATTATTATTATTATTATTAGCATGTTTTATTATCCTCCAAGTGAAGTTCTAAATCATCAAAGTAGCAGCACTCTTTCCTCAAGACATGATGATTTGAGAAATGATTAATGTAGCGCAGGGCGATTGACATGTTTGACACAGTTTGTTGAAGTCATTGCATGCTTTAGCAGAGACACCACTAATGATTTAACCAGTCCGCTCTCTTCCCTTCCGTGTTTGTGCATACATGATTTTTTTTTAAAGCCTTGAAAACCTCGCATGACTGTTCCTGTGTCATCAGAAACATATTTTCTCCTGCGGTTGCTACGGAGACTGCATGTCTCAGGTCATTACGCCTGGCTTTGCCTGGGAATGGGAACAATGCCTGAAGAGTCTACGGAAATACGCCGGACCCACAGCGAGAGAAAACAGCGCATTCATGAAGCGCGGAGCCGAAGAGCTGAATCAGCCACATCTCTATCTCATCGGCCTGTTTGCAGAGGATGATGTCACCACCGAGTCACGGGAGGCGAGTTCCTCTTCAGAGGCTGTAGTGAGGCGGTGGACGATCAACAAAGCCTCCAACTGTTGGGATCTTTCCCGTGAAGTACAGTGTGATCTGACAAAAAGCACTCGAGCAGTGGGCTTGAAAGGTTCTGCTGTGGAAAACGACCTTGAATGGGTTTCAGTCTTCATGATGTCCCTCTCTAGCACCCATGCCTCCCTGAAGCCAGAAACTGAAACCAGCACGCATGAGAAAGATGTTGTCTTTGGCACAGAGAGCTCTGACATTGAAACTGATGGGTCTCAGGTGGAATATTCAGAATGTTGTTTTGCATGAGTTACACAGACTTCTCACTGTTCAGTAACTAGCGGTTGTAACTTGAAAAAGCTGTTCCTGTTGGCATCTCAGCGTGTGTGTTTTTTTTAGCCAAACATTACTCACCCTGGCAGCTAAACCTCAACTGGTGCAGTTTGTCTGTTAGTAACACAGCCTCAAGTCAAACAAGAGTCAACTCTTGTGATATTAGATCACTCTTGTGATATTACAGTTTATTTTTTATTTTATTTTTTTGTCCTTATTTTTTAGTATTAATTCTTCAATATTAAATCTTTTGATTGTTTGTTTGTTTTATTAGTATTCTATTATTATTCTTTTTACTGCTTATGTATTTTTAGTGTTTATTTTTTTGTTTGTATTTATTCGATTTTTTATATTTATTTTTTATTGTTTGTTTTATTTTTTTGTATTTATTTATTTGATTGATTTTATTTTTTAGTACTCTTTATATATATATATTGTTTATTTGATTTATTTTTATTTCTATTGATTAATGAACTCATTTATTATTCTATTAATAGTATTTATTTATTGCATGTTTTATCATCTACTATTTATTTGTTTTATTTTATTATTTTATTTTAGTATTTTAGTATTTATTTATTTTAGTTTTACATTTTTATTTTCATTTATTCTATTTTTAGTATTTATTTTTATATATATATTATAACATTTTGTGTATTGTTGTGTTATTTCTTTTTATTGATTATTTATTTATTTATTTGCATGTTTTATCATCTGCCAAGCAAAATGATAAATCAGTACAGTACCTCTTCTCCTCAGGACGTGATTTAAGGCATGATTAATTTGAACATTACTCACCCTGGCAGCTTAACGCTCTACTGATGCAGTTTGTCTTGTATTAGTAACAGCGCAGATGGATGGTATATGATGTAATCTTCTGCTGAGTGTACTTTATACCAAACACACACTCAAGCAGATTTGTAAACCTTGATTCATTTCTGCAGAAAGACATCGGATGGCGACCTGAAGCGAAGCGTCTGCTGTTGGTTATGACAGACCAACCTTCTCATCTGGCTCTGGACAGTAAACTGGCCGGTATCGTGGTTCCTCATGATGGCCGCTGCCACCTAGAGGATAATATCTACTCTCAAACCACTACCATGGTAAGAAAAACGACAGCACTTGGCACACACAAAACACCAGATGCAAAGCTGGTGCTTGTACAGATGATGCAGGTTCAGTTCTGGCCTGTGACGTGTCCAAAACCAGTGCCATCTCTGGATTTCCTCAAAAAAATTCCTTTTTTTTTCTTTTCGATATCGGTCCATAAAAGAAGTAAATACTACTTATGTAGTACTTATGTTTGTATGTGTGTTTGTAATGTATGATGATTTGTATGCAGCAAATCATGTGACACTGAATGATGCTGAAAATTCAGTTTTGATCACAGGAATAAATTACATTTTACAATAAATTCACATAGAAAACAGGTCTTTTAAATTGTAATAATATTTCACAATATTACTGTTTTTACTGTATTTTTGATCAAATAAATGTAGCCTTTTTGACCAGAAGAGACTTTACAGACCTTTTGAGCACTGCATTACCACGGTACCATCCAAAAAAACATATGAATATTTTTGTTGATGTATACTATGATTATAAGCATATTCATATGGTATTTTTTTGTAAATAGTTTTGGCCTGTTTACATTCGTATGTTTTTCATGATGATTTACCAGTGGAAAATGTCACCACTGATGTATTTTCTGAAATTGCACACATATTTGGCTCCACACTGCTTCTCTCAGCACCAGAATCTGTGGCTTCTCAACCAGCAATAAGCAGATTTGTGTTGCTGTTGTTGTTTTTAGGAGCACCCAACAATCGGTCAACTGGCAGAGAAACTCCTAGAGAACAACGTTTACTCCATCTTTGCGGTGGACCAGGTGCAATATCAGTGGTATGAGGTAATTCCTCTCCCACACCATGAGTTTGGGTGTTGCCTTTTACAGAAATCAATCTATTTTGAAATAGTGATTTCTAGAATGCAGTCACTGATTTATAGGAACACACACAGTGACTTTTTTGCTCAATCAGTGATTATAGGGCTTTGACAAATCTATTTAACAGTGGTTTAACAAATCGGTGACACTTTTCAATAAGTGTTAAACTTAAAGGATTAGTTCACCCCAAAATGAAAATTTCCCAATAATTTACTCACCCCAATGCCATCCAAGATATCCACGTCTTTCTTTCCTCAGTGGGAGAGAAATTATGTTTTTTGAGGAAAACATTTCTGGATTTTTCTTCTAACAATGGACTTCATTGGTTACCATCGTTTTTAAGTTTTTAAGTGTGGATATCTTGGATGGCATTGGGGTGAGTAAATTATTAGGAAATGTTCATTTTGGGGTGAACTAATCCTTTAAACACATTTGATTGGCCATTGCGTTCAAGAAATCAACTGGGGCTCCACCGATATGAACATTTTGGCCGATAACCAATAATTCTTTATATTTGAAAGCCGATATATCGGCCGATAAATCTAAATCCAAATTTGTATAGAATTTTTGAGAGCCTCGTTAAAAAAAAGTCTCACGATTAAAACCCATGTTCCAAACTATGTTCTCATTGTAATTGTATTTTACGTATATGACAGACATGTTGCACTGAACTGTATTTTCCTTTTTTGAAGTGATTCCAATCATATTTCAAGCAATTCAAAACCAATATGACGATCTGAAGTGTCTCGGCTGAAGGAAATAATACATTATTTATCAGCTTTAATATCGGCAGAGGTGGACGAAGTACACAACTTCCTTACTTGAGTGAAAGTATAGATACTACTGGTCAAATATTACTCCGTTACAAGTAAAAGTTGTAAAGACCTATTTTTACTTAAGTAAAAGGTTTTTTACTCGGTTTTAAAAATACTTAAGTATCAAAAGTAAAAGTCAATGCATTGTTTTATTATTGTTGCATTGTTGTGTGTAATACTTAAAGTACCGTATGCCTCTGAATCTACGCCTGCCCTCATATCAATATCACATTTAGCCTATTTCTAGAACACAGTTCCAGTAGTGGGATTGAATGTGGGATTGAATAAGTGCACTCAATAACGTCCACAATGGTTTCTATTTAAAAGTTTTTTGGCTTTTAGTATGAATATGTTAGCCTTACTGTTATCTATAAGCTAGTGTGCTCCAAAAAAGTCACAAAAGTCGCATTTAGAAGACCAAACCCAACGTTGAAAATGAAAATCAAGTTTATGTCAGAATCCAATGTCAGATTGACGTTGATCTCCAACGTTGGACAGACGTTGTATTGTGGTTGAAAATGAAAATCGGGTTGACGTCAGAAGCCAACATCAGTCGGGTTCTGACGTCAGCCCGACTTTTATTTTCAATCAATATCCAACGTCAATCTGACGTCGGGTTCTGATGTCAATCAGATGCAGGTTTCTGACGTCAACCCGACTTTCATTTCCAACCAAAATGCAACCCCTGCAACCAAAATCATCCACTGACTGATGTTACTTTCTACTCGAGGACCTTGACAGAATTGTAGTGGAGTAAAAAGTACGATATTTGTCTTTCAGATGTAGTGAAGTTAAAGTAAAAAGTTTCCAGAAAAAATAATACTCAAGTAAAGTACAGATACTCAAAAAGTGTACTTAAGTACAGTACTCAAGTAAATGTACTTTGTTACTCTCCACCTCTGAATATCGGGCTGATATCGATAACATTAAAAATGATCACATATCGGCCGATACCGGTGGGGTGGCCGATATATATCGTGCATCCCTAAAGTCAACAGATCTCATCTCTCAACGCTTATAAAAACACGCTGTAAATAGAAACCTTTCAAATTCGAACGAGAGCCTTTGAAAGCAGCGTCTCCTTTGTACTTTCGACAACCCTACCCCGAGGAATGAGTCTGCATTATTTTTCTGTAGCGTTGTATTTGAAAACGACCTAATCTTCTTTTCCTCTGAACAGGATCTACTTGACCTGATTCCTGGAAGTTATGTGGGCCGACTGTCTCCCAAAGCATCTAATCTTAAAGACTTAGTAGTTCATGCCTACAAGGTAAACAACATTACTTTCTCTTTCACTTGATAAACACTTTATTCCCTCCATCCACTCAAGGACAATTAGATGATAAGTGCAAAAGTTCCCGAACATTTCGAAACGCTCACAGTGGGGGCTTTCAGTTTATTCCAGTACAGTTTCAGTTCAGCAGGAAAAACACCGGCCAGAATCTGTTCCGGCATGCTTTTAAAGACTTTTAATGCACAACAATGCATTGTCCTCCAAAAAATCCACTGATCCCAGCGAACAGAAGCCTGCTTTATAAACGGCCTCTGGTTACTGGGCCAAAAATGCTGCGAGCTCCAATCAGAGAGCAGCTCAAAGCTGCTATTTTTAGCCTGTCCTTTTCCCCGTGAACCTGCTTATACAAGACCGATCATACACTCCTAGAAAACCTCCTTTATTGGCATCGATGGTTCCATTAACATCCTTTAACATTCATGGAATCTTTCCGTTCCGCAAAAGGTTCTTTATAGTGGACGAAGGTTCTTTAGATTGTTCTTAGATGTTCTTCACACTAAGAAAAATTGGTTCTTTTAAGCCCTATTCGCACGGGATAAGTATTACCAGGTGACCTCTAGTCATTTGTAATAATTGCGGAGGTTGTCTGGGCCATGTCTGTAATTTGTAAATTAAAAATCCCCCCGCAAATGACCTACCATATTTCGCCGAACTGTGATGATTTCCCATGTGAATCTCTGTGATTTGGCGGGGTCGTATATAATTTTTTCGCGGTTTTTGTTTCCCGTGCGCTCTTTCACGAAGAATAAAGGCTGCGTCGGAGTGTTTTGATAGTGTTTTGGGTGCTGGGTCATATCGCTATACACCATGATACGATACAACTATACAATTTGCTGAAAGAGAACGCTGAAAACCATCAGAAGAGCAAAAAGAATGATTAGATGGCATGTATAGGAGCATGCGGTAAGCAACATTATTCTGTTTATGATATATCATACAGCTAGACCTATAATAACGACACGACATTTCATATCTGGGAGATAAGTCAGTGAATTCGAGTAAAGTCACAGGTTTCGCTTATCCCGTGCGAATGCGCCACACGAAAATCAGATGTGGGGGGGGGGGGGGGGGATCATTTCTAAATCACACGAGGTCCCCAGATAATACTAATCCAGTGCGAATAGGGCTTTGGAAGCTGTTCTTTGGGGAACCAACAATGGTTCTTCTATGTGAACCAAACCCCCTTTGAAACCTTTACTTATAAGAGTGTTGTTTGAGACAATGAGGTCTTTCTGAGCTCCTCTCCAACTCTCCTGTCCTGTTTCTCCTGCAGAAGCTGCTGTCCGATGTGGAAGTGCAGATCGGGGTGGAGGACGGCCAAGCTCACCGGTTCTGGGTGAACGTCACGACCCTTTGCCCCGACGGATCCTCTGTTTCTGGAAACACTAAATGTTCCAGCGTTCAGCCTAAACAAACAGTACGAATGTAGATACATCTGTTTTCAGCACAGGGAACAGAGATGCTGCGTTTGATATCAGAAATGCTTGAATTCGAAGAATAGTTCAGCCAAAAATACTATTTACTCACCCTCGGTTTGCACAAAACCATGATTTTTATTTTATTTTATGAAACTTAAAAAAGAATATTTTCATGCAAAACCATAAAAGTAGTATATACTACTGTATACACACTACAGTGTTTAAAAAAAAAATAATTAATCCTTTTATTTTAGTGAGGATGCATTAAAATGTATCAAAAGTGACACTAAAACATGTTATATTGTTACAAAAGATTCTATTTCAAATAAATGCTGTTCTTTGGAACTTTCTATTCATCAAAGAATCCTGAAAAACAAAACGTATCACTGTTTCCACAGAGATCTGAAACAACAGCACAGCTGTTTTCAACATTGATAATAATCATAAATGTTTCTTGAGCAGCAAATCATCATATTGGAATGATTTCTGTAGGATCATGTGACACTGAAGACTGGAGTAATGATGCTGAACATTCAGCTTTGATCTCAGGAATACATTCGATTTTAACATATGAAAACGGTTATTTTAAACTGTAATAATATTTCACAATATTACTGTTGATATTCATGGTGTTCACACTCATTGGCTTAAAAAGTTTCAGAATGAGATGTTTTATAAACAGAGCTCTGTTATTGTTCTGTTATCTGTGCATCAGTAGTTTTTGTCTGTTCTTGTCAAGGTTTTCTTCAAGGTGACGGTCGGGATGAGCTCCTGCCCGGCGTCCGGTGGAGATCAGGAGGTTCTGATGTCCGTGAGGCCTGTGGGATTCAACGAGTCCGTGACCGTACGGGTCCGTCAGGTCTGTGGGTGCGGCTGCGCTGAGAGGAACCGTTGTCATGACGACCCGAATCCCTCGCCCTGTCCCGCAGAGGCCGACGCTTGTAGAGAGGACGGAACCAAACCCGTCTGCAGCGGGAGAGGGACTTGTAAATGCGGGACGTGTGTGTGCGATTCTAGCAGATTCGGAAACATCTACGGAAAGTTCTGTGAGATGGACGACTTCTCATGTCCGTACGAGAGAGGCCTGGTGTGTGGAGGTGAGCGCTGAGATACATGTCAAATATATAGATAGATATCATATATACAATGATAATAAATCATCATATTAGAATGATTTCTGAAGGATCATGTGACACTGTAGACTGGAGTAATGATGCTAAAAAAAAAATATTATTATATTTTAAAGTATATTAAAATAGAAAAACATGTTTAGGAGGTGAGTGAAGGTTAGGTGAGGTATAATTTTTTTTTATAAAGAAGTAAAAATTATACTCTCCTCCACTCATCTCCAAAACATGTTATTAAAATGTTATTTACATTTTTGGATAAAATACATATTTTTTATATTTTATTATGTTATAACTGTTATAATATATACTATAACTGTTATAATATATACTATATATATATATATATATATATATATTATAGTATAATATCATATCATATCATATCATATCATATAAAACTGTTATATTCTATCCAAAAATTGTAATTACCAAATGATTAATTAACATATATATAAATAATAAAAAAATCCAAACTTTATATAATATAACATGTCTTGGAGGTGAGTGGAGGCGAGTAAAACTTTTTACTTCTTTACAAAAAATTATATATATTATAAAATATGAAATTTTTCATTTTAAATCTGATTAAAAAAAAGTTTTACAACTTTATATATTTTTTTTAGATTACTATTGTTTTATGTTTTATATATATATATATATATATATATATATATATATATATATATATACATATTGGATTTTATTTTACAAAATATATAAAATATTAATTTGGTTATTCATTTTTTGAGTAAAATATGTTATTTTATCTTTAATAAAAAAAAGTTTTACAATTTTATATATAATATTGTAAAATGTAATTTTGAGGTTTAATAAAAAGTGAATATATTAAACAATCAATTGGTGATGCCATCATTGTAATTATCTAATTACATGCCATACTCATTATCTAATTTTAATTTATCATAAAAATGTATATTGTTTTAAATAACAAAAGAAAAATCTCCGGAATGGACACATTTCTACTGGTATCATGTATTGTGTTTTTTATTCTTCTCCATTCAGGGCACGGACGGTGTGTTTCGGGTGAATGTGTCTGTCTCTCTGGCTGGACGGGCGAGACCTGCGCCTGTCCCGTCTCCACAGAGACCTGCGTGTCAGACGATGGCTTGATTTGCAGCGACCGGGGAAAGTGTGTGTGTGGCAAGTGTGTATGTGACGACTCACGGCGATCTGGAACGTTCTGTGAGAAGTGTCCCATCTGCTACAGCTCCTGTCAATCTCACTGGTAACCACTGCTACTCTTTTGTTGAAGAACACCGTCACTGATTGGTCAAAACACCTGTCAATCACATAATTAATCACTCGCTAAAGATCTATGGCAGTATTTACCCGTTTTAAAGGGTCTTTGCATTCTATTCACTTTCATTCATGCGCATGTAAAAGCAGGAATGTAAGCAAATGCATAGAAGTTTTGTCTTCCGCTGCATGCAAAAGTTGAACTCAGACCTGAGAATTTTAAAGCAAAAAGATGTTTAACCAAAAGGGGATGTAATTGTCACAGATTTAACTCTTAGCTCAATACAGCAGGTACTACTTTTGAATTAGAATTTTTGACCATTAAAAAAGTATGTTCTATATAGTACGAGTGTGTGTAGGATGAATGAAATTCAGACGTACTACATCCGCCATGTTGTTATTATCATGTGACCCACCAGCGTCAGTTGCGTCGCTTCACTGTCATTCATAAATCCTCTCCTGTGGCCTCATGGGATAGTAAAGTGTCCATTGTATGCACACTTCAGAATCCCACCGGAAGAAGAAGGTCATCCGGAGACTTTTCGTCTACTGTTTTTCTGAATACTATGTATTCTGACATACTATCCTTTTGGCGTACTGTTTTTCACGTACTATATAGTGGGAAAGTACTCGATTTCGGACGCAGCGAAACTTTAAATCATGCTATACTAAGTATGCAATAAGTATGCAAAACTGCACTGAAATTGCACATGCAATGTGAAGAGGTTGTGTAACATCATTTTATTGTTGAATACTGCATTCTGTTGTTTCACATACAACTCTTAGGATAAATAGTATACAGTAAATGTAGTATGCAGTACACTTGTATGCCATTTCTGAACATTAACTTCTGAACTTTAAGTATGCAAAATAATTGGCTATATTCAGAATGGAATACAAGCATACTGCACAGCACATACTGTATACTAGTTTTAAGAGTTGTGTGTAAAATAGTATGCCGTATTCAACAATAAAGCAGTATGCTACACAACCTCTTCACATTGCATGTGAAATCATTTTTGCATACTTAAAAGATTAACATGACGACCTATGTGGCTATGTTAGGAATGGAAGACGAGTGTACTGCATATTGCACAGCATATACTGTATAAAGTGTTAAATGTCTCAACACTGTGTACTGCAATTGAATAACGAGTCAAGAACTCAAGATATTGATAGCATTTCCAGATCATTCCTTGCACTAGAAATGGAAGGTCAAATCGAGCGCATTGCATTGTGGGATGCTGTGTGCTCAGGTTGTAAAATGCACATTGGCAAATGTATTAGAAATAATGTGATAAGCATGTCTCTTATCTTGTACTTCTATCTGTTATAAGATTTAAAGGGGTCATATAATGCCATTTTTGTACAAGGTAATATGATTCTTTAGGGTCTAAATTAAAAGTTTGTAATATACTTTGTAAATTCTCATTAGTATTGAAAGAAAACACAAATTTTACCTGGTCAAAAACAGCTCTGTTTTCAGCACGCCGTTTAAGTGCGTGTGTCTTTAAATGATAATGAGCTTTGCTCACCCCGCCCCTCTGTTCTGTGCGTACACCGTTTGAAATAATAACACAATAACCATAACGCGTTGTTCATTATAAACGTGGGATTATGAATTATATTGAGAACGTCGTACATAGAAAACATGCCGTAATGTACCTGAGTGTAAACAGCCGCATTCATCGTGAAGAGTGCAGCAGGCGATTTGTAAAGATTAACATAAATATTAATATAAAGGTTAATAAAACGTTACACTCACTTCAGTTCTTCTGGAGGTGCAGCAGGAACACGAATAGTTGGTACCGATCCTTTTTTCAGGAGCAGCTTCTTAGCAAATCCAGCTTTTTACTGACCTTGTGTGAAATGATTCGCGCAAACATGAAAGCATTGACGTTGATCGTGGGGAATATTCCCTTCGAAAACAAAACTCAGCCACTGTGACTTCAGCGGTTCGGATTTAGGAACATCAAAATGATGCTGTGTTCCTTATTACACCCAAGAACAGAACACCACAATCGCTTAGACGCCATTGTGCTCATAGACAGTGCTCCAGCGTATCAACAATGACCGCGCGGACTATGATGACAGGGTCAATCTGTTTATTGACGGGTCTGTGTTGAAATGCTGCTGTCACTCAACAATCGTGGGAGGTCGAACGGCTTGATTTGAGATGGGGTAAAATAAGAAGATAAAAAAAAAAACACTGGATGGATTTTTATCATTTTATGATGGTTGTGTACAGGCACTGCCAACACACATTTCAGTACAACCAACTTGTAAAAGTGCATGTACCATTATATGACCCCTTTAAGAAACGTACTTGTTTCTCTTTCACAGCCAATAGCAAACAGTCTTGTGGCTTAATGAACACATGCAGCCTGTGATGGTGAATCTGCTCTCTCTCTCTCTCAGGAGCTGTGTGGACTGTCACCTGTCTAATGGACTTGGATCAGACGGTTTCCAGCTTTGTAATCACAGCTGCGCTCCATCGGTCGACTACGTGGACGACATCACAGGTACAGATCCACACAAGCGAATCAGCACAAATCACTGCGTAGCTGAAGCTCGAGCGCAGAGAGAAACTGTTTGACGTGAACTTTATGTTCTAAATGGCCTGTTGTGTGTCTGAATGAACGGTGTTGTTATTCAGAGCTGGTCCGGGGGAAATACTGCCTGTATCCCAGCAGTGATAAGTGTCAGTACCGCTTTCTCATGGACTTGGCTTCAGATCGACCTCAGCTGCACATTAGTCGACATCCTGGTGAGGAAATGAATTCTTCTCTTCATCTTCTCTTCCTCCTCCTCCGCCTTTCCCTGCTCCACCTCTGTTTGACAATCCTGAAAAATGAGAAATGATATTTTGCTTACAGAATATGAAACCTACTTTAGCACCATTTGTGACACATTTTCAGCACATTTTCCCCACAAACATTTTAATTACTGGAATGTGTACAGATGTTTTAGTTTTGAGGGTTTCTTTGTACTTGCCATTGCTGATTCTCTTTCGATTCTTATATATACGTGCACATATATATATATATATATATATAGACACAGACACACACACACAGACACAGACACACACACACACAAACACACACAATACGCACATTTTATTCCTATTTTTGGATAAAATAATTGTGTGGGGGTGAGTATAAACCTATTAAATATTAATATTAAATTTGGAAATGTAATATAAAAATGTAATAAAATATGTCTGATATAGTAAATATTGTGTCCAGGTGTTTTAGTTTTGAGGTTTTTTTTTTGTAATTCTTATTACTGTAATATAATAATACATTATTGTGATTTTTAATTGTAGTGAATTGTAAGTTTTATTTTATTTTGTTTTATTCCACCTCCTCTGTGCTGTTTTATTCTCCGAAAGGACATTTTATTGCTCGTTTCTGTTTCATACTTTTCTTTGAAGTCTAAACTTTGTCTCAGATGTTCCTCCTTAAATTCATTTGTCGAAATAACAATATGTTCATGAATATGAGTCAGAGGAGAGCAGCTCCTCAGATCATTTCATATCGAGATCTGATTTGGTTACAGACCTTGGGATCTTGGCCAATCTGAGAACTGTTTGAGATCTCGTCTGAAACTCTAGATGAATGTGAGAGTGTGAGATTACTGTGGTCTTTCCTTCAGGCGAAACACTTCTGATCTCATTGGAAAAACGACTGAAATGTTAAATCCATGATAATTTTAAAAAATATTAATTGCAGTGAAGAAATTGTGTCAAGCGGATAAAGAGATTCGGGGAAAGGGTTTGTTTAGGACAAAATAATCCAGTAATTCATTCATAACCTAAACATCAGCCAGATGTTTCTGTTGCTTGCCGTTACAACATCAACAACAGCTGGAAAAGAAGCTCTCTCAGGCCTCACACTGATCACTGAACCAGCTGGACACGCAGGGCTTTACACCGCCCGAACACGCAGCCAATATATAGATCCCGTCTTCCGCTTCCAGTACGAAATCCAGTAGGTTTGGCTCGGATCCAGTCCGGCCCAAACACAAAGGAGATAAAGTTGCATACTGACATTTTTGCAGGTTTCCATGGAGATCTGGAAGCAGAGCTGAATGCAGGTCCACACACACACACACACACACAATGGCTCATGCTGTTTCCAAGAAACAGTGAGGGGGCGTGGGGTGTGTCCCAAACGCCATTGGAGTGAGTGACTTTATAAGGGAGAATGTGCACTGTCAGGAGACCAAAACAACCCGCTGGAGCGAAAAAACACAATTGAGATCTCTTTAATATCTCTATTGGTTTGCCTAGACAATAATAATGAAATTAAGCCTCCTATTTAGGGCTGTCAAAGTGGCTGAATAGCTAAATTTAAACTTTATACTTAAATATTACTAATATTCAGTTTTTTTAAAAGGCATAATTTCAGTTAGGTAAAAGCTTTTGGCTTGTCTCCTGAGGCCACCAGAGGGCGCAATCATTATGACTCTACAAAACTTTAAACTAGCGTTTATAAATCAAATATAATTTAGTAAATTGTATAAACAATTATGAACAAAACAGCATCATGTATTTATGCATAGTCTAATACAAAGAGCCGAAGCGCCGATCACACAGAGTACAGTTTTGGCCAGGAAGCGTTACCTAAAAATTAAAAAATTAAATCTGTAGGTTTTAGTATGGGAAAACAAAATGACTTTTTAAGAGATATAACCATTTAAATTAAATTGTTTTCTCTTTTTGGAGGCAGTTTTGACACAGAAGTGAACTGTGGCTTTGCTGATTTTTTATTTATTATTGTTTTTATACATCTATTAGTTAGATTTGTCTCAAAATTACTTATGT
>NC_140216.1:37772351-37817351 GCF_951802725.1 Rutilus rutilus | reverse complement strand
ATTTCTGTCAATACACTACAGACTCTGGCTGTGTTCAGAATTAGCATACTATCTCACTGCTTCTTCTGTTTCTGCAGTACGCTTGCAGAAAATACACAGAAGACTTGATGCGTTTGAGATTACGCGAAGTGCACTGTCCCACAATGCAACATTTCAAGTGTGATGAAGGACTTGAATTTGACATCTCTTTCTTGATGCGTTATTTTGGACTACAAAAATACTTGTTAAACTAAAAATGCAACATTATTTATTTCCGAAATTGCATGCATTATGTGCTTTGTAGTAAAATGCATGCAAAGTTGTGAGGTCATGTGACCCCAATGCTGCATACTGATTGAATGTTCTTTTGCATACTTTTTGCAAATGTTTTTAATATGCATTTCTCACAGTATGCTTTAAGCATTATGCCAGTATTCAATTCTAAACATAGTCAATTCTAAACATAAATCTCATTCTATATGGTAGGCGAAAAACAAAAGCGGGGGCCTGTTCAGATACCCACACACACTTGTGGTTTGGCCACTTGAGAGCGTGTGCACGTGACAGGACGTAAGTGTGCAAGACAAAAATGTCAAAGCGCGGTACACTTAACACACTAAAAACATAAGTAAGTAATTACCTACCTACTCCAGAGAGTAAAAACCTACTAGTGGACAGAGGTGGACAGTAACAAAGTACATTTACTTTTTTTTTTGAGTATCTGTACTTTACTTGAGTATTATTATTTCTGGAAACTTTTTACTTTAACTTCACTACATCTGAAAGACAAATATCGTACTTTTTTTACTCCACTACATTTCTGTCAAGGTCCTCGAGTAGAAAGTAGTAACGTCAGTCAGGGAATGATTTTGGTTGGAAATGAAAGTCAGGTTGACGTGAGAACACGGCTGATGTTGGTGTCTGACGTCAACACCATTTTCATTTTCAACCACAATACAACGTCTATCCAACGTTGGAGATTGACGTCAATCTGACGTTGGATTCTGACGTCAACCTGAATTTCATTTTCAACGTTGGCTTTGGTCTTCTAAATGCGAATTTTGTCATTGTTTTGGTGCACACTAGCCTATAGATAGCAGTAAGGCTAACATATTCAAAGCCAAAAAACTTTAAATATGGCACTCTTTGAGGGAACAGCCATTTGGGTGTCCGAAACCATTGTGGATGTTATTGAGTGCACTTATTCAATCTCACATTCAATCCCACACTACTGGAACTGTGTTCTAGAAATAAATGTGATATTGATATGAGGGCAGGCATAGATTCAGAGGCATAAGGTACTGTAAGTATTACATACAACAGTGCAACTATAATAAAACAAACAATGCATTGACATTTACTTTAGATACTTAAGTACTTTTAAAAACAAGTACTTCTGTACTTTTACTTAAGTAAAACTTGATCTTTACAACTTTTACTTGTAACGGAGTAATATTTGACCAGTAGTATCTGTACTTTCACTCAAGTAAGGAAGTTGTGTACTTTGTCCACCTCTGCTAGTGTACCTATTTTGAATAAGTACTTCACGACCACTAAAAAATATGTTCTGTATAGTATGAGTGTGTGTGGTAGGAATGTAATCTGGATGTAATACACACTGAAAAAAATGATTCGTTGAATTTAATCAAGTTTTTTATCGTAAGTGGTTGCACACAATTGATTTTAGCTACATTTAAACAAATGCATTAAAGGGATACTCCACTTTTTTTGGAAATAGGCTCATTTTACAACTCCCCCAGAGTTAAACAGTTGAGTTTTACCGTTTTCGAATCCATTCAGCCGATCTCCGGGTCTGGCGGTACCACTTTTAGCATAGCTTAGCATAGATCATTGAATCGGACAGGACCATTAGCATCTCTCTCAAAAAAATGACCAAAGAGTTTCGATATTTTTCCTATTTAAAACTTGACTCTTCTGTAGTTACATCGTGTACTAAGACCGACGGAAAATGTAAAGTTGCGATTTTCTACTATACTCTCATTCCTGCGTAATAATCAAGAAACTTTGCTGCCGTACCATGAGTCCAGCAGGTGTAATGATATGACGCAGCGCCTGAAAATAGTCCCCAGCTTCCAACGTGACCGGGACTAAGTTTGTCTAACCTATTAGACCTATTTTCAGGCGCTGCGTCATATCATTACGCCTGCTGCACTCATGGTACGGCAGCAAAGTTTCTTGATTATTACGCAGGAATGAGAGTATTGTTCCTAGCCATATCAGCCTAGAAAATCGCAACTTTACATTTTCCGTCGGTCTTAGTACACGATGTAACAACAGAAGAGTCAAGTTTTAAATAGGAAAAATATCGAAACTCTTTGGTCATTTTTTTGAGAGAGATGCTAATGGTCCTGTCCGATTCAATGATCTATGCTAAGCTATGCTAAAAGTGCTACGGCCAGACGCGGAGATCGGCTGAATGGATTCGAAAACGGTAAAACTGTTTAACTCTGGGGGAGTTGTAAAATGAGCCTATTTCCCAAAAAAGTGGAGTATCCCTTTAAGTTGCACTTAATCGGTCTTAGTTCAACTTCATGCATTTGTTTAAATGTAGCTAAAATCAATTGTGTGCAACCACTTACGATAAAAAACTTGTTTAAATTCAACAAATCATTTTTTTCAGTGCATTTGCTGTGTTGTCATTATCATGTGACCCACCAGATTCAGTTGCGTCGCTTCACTGTCATTCATAAATCCTCTCCTGTGGCCTCATGGGATAGTAAAGTGTCCATCGTATGCACACTTCAGAATCCCACCGGAAGAAGAAGGTCATCCGGAGACTTGTTACCTCCTCTTTTATGAGGACTGTGATTTCAGACATACTTCTTTTGTCACATAGTGTTTTTTGCCCACTATACAGTGGGGAAGTATGTGATTTGGGACACAGCCAGTGGTTAGGAAAGCCCTGTCCTGCTGACTGGGATTAGACTGCCACCTAGTGTTCAGCTTACGCTTAACCATTCCTAACAATTTTCTGAGTAGCTGTGGGATTTTATTATTATTATAATCTTTTTTTGTAGATTGTGAACATGAAATTCAGGTTTATTGTGCGTGTTAATATTTAAGCAGAGATCTCAGAACAGTAAATTATTTTTCTGCACTATTCCCAGCTCAAATTATGCTGCGTGATTCCCTGGTACGACTGGAGTTTAAGGACGTTTCTTCCTACACTAGTTTACTGTATTGAGTGTTAATTATTTACCTGCTGGTGGGTATTTATAGTGTCTGTTTGTCGTGTACTACTGAGGCTCCGTGTCGTCCCGAGTGAACGATCGACCAACGGACCCATAATGCAGCGCGGTCACCATAGCATTCCTGTGGCTCTAATAAATTCAGATTTAACACAGTGTTTACATTGGGAGAATTAAGCAGATATTTATTTGTAGTTGTCACTCTTTCTTTCTTTTTTTTTTTTTTTTTGGTTAGAAATAAATGCTTTGTTGGATTGTTTTGTATAGTGTGAACAGATCATGGTACAGCAATAAGTAAGTCCAGGTCGCAGTTGTAAATGAGAACTTGTTCTCATCTGATTTACCTGGTTAAACAAAGATGAAATAAATAAAAAAGTGTGAAACTGCACATTTCTGACTGATTGTGTTTGTACTTGTAAATCAAACCTCACACCAGCCTTGATTGTTATGCTTTGTAGTTGGTTTCATAAAAAAAAAAGAATATCAATAAAAATCATAACAAAGTTCTTCAGTTAAATTGTGTCATAATTAAAGTGTATTATACATTTATAAGTCTAAATGATTCATATTATAAAGGCAGGATAATTATAACGGTACATCAAATAAAATGAAATGTATTCAGTTTAGTTGGCCTGTTATTGTGACCTAAATAATATTGAGTTTTTTTTTTTAGGTTTTAAATCCCGTTGCTGTTTTTCTCTGTCGTGCTGCAATAAAGTCAGTTGCGGGATAAGATTAATAAAGTCTCGTAATATTGTTCCTAACGTTTTTCATTTGTGTTCTGGAAGGTGAGCTGCACTGTAAAAAAATATAATATGATCAATAAGTTATGACCAGATATGTTTTACATTACTTTAACTCATCAAAATAAGTTAAGCAATTTTCAACTTTTTTTATTTATTTATACTAGATTCAACTCATTTTTTTTAAGTCGGTGTGATGAATTCAAGTTGTAATGAATTAAACATCCAAGTTGATTGAACTTAAAAAAAATGAAGGACACAAACAGTGTGGTATGGCAAGCCGTTTTAACTTTTATTCGTTCACAGGAGAGGAATTCTTGATATCAACAATTTGATATCTATACTAGTAAAAATGTGAATTCTTGATATCAGCAATAACGTCCACACTCGCAGGAATAAGAACTCTTCATATCAAGAATTACATTTCAACTAGTAAAAGCTGTAATTCTTGATATCTGTAATTGTATTTTCACTAGTTAAATGTCACCATAGGCTGCTATTGTAATTCAGTTGATCAAGAATTGATTTCTTACTCCAAATACAATTCTTAGAGTAAAAATCATATATTTTTATATCATGGTTACAAGTGCAAATATACATTTCTGATATCAATATAATTTCAGATATCTAAGATGGCTTTCTTGTAACAATCACATTAATGATATCAGAAATGAACACTTGTCAGCAATCAAATTATTGATATAAAAAATTAAGATTTTTACTAGCAATTCAATTGTCAATATCAAGAACAGAAATTTGCACTAGTAAGCAACAATTATGATTTTTACTTGCAAAAATTGGAATCTAGTAAGAAATCAATTCTTGATAGCAACAACTGAATGTGAATAGCAGCCTATGATGGACGGAAGGCTAAAACGGAGAGAAAAAGATGCGTTAGTGTGGACAGGTGACATTTAACTAGTGAAAATACAATATCAAGAATTATAGTTTTTAGTTGAAATTTGATTCTTCACACCAAGAATTCGTATTTCTGCGAGTGATGACGTAATTGTTGATATCAAGAAGTCGCATAGTGGAAATGTTATTAGCAAGTTAAAATGTATCAATTATTAATTTTCTGGGATTAAATATAAGCAAATACGGCTTGCTGGCTTCGTGTTTGAGCTGCAGTTCCTTCAGTGAGCACTGAGCGGCGCCAGATACTCGCGCCACCGCACCGGAAACAGCGGTTTAGAAGTCGAACTTTGATGTTTGCCATTATTTACATGTGTGATTTTATTATGTTATGACTGTAGAGAGAATATATTCTGAGATAGTCACTTCCAAATACACAGTTTCCGCCAACCTCATTTAAAATAATTTAAGATCATGATCATTTAAAAAGAAATAATAGTGCGTCATTGATAGGCTATAGGCTAATTTGTTTTGCCTATGTTTATTTGTTCTTAAAGACATCAGTCATTATGAGTGTCTATTCAAAACCAACTGATGAGACGTGATTGTATTTTACGCAGGCTACTCTAGTTCATTTCTGTTTATTTTGCATTATTAAATTATCAGATTCTTATTCAGCAAGTGAAGTCATCTTTAGTTGATAGGCTACAGGCTTTAATAGCGTTGATATGTGCGGATATCAAAACGCTTACATATAACCATGTTATATAGGCTATAGCCACAAAAAAAAAAATCTAAAACATTGGCTATTATTATAGCTAGGCTATTAGTAGTATTAATGTTAGTGTTATTATCAACCCACTTCCCTCAGAAACAGTCCATATGCAAGTCAAATGTGACTTTATTACCTCAAAGTAAACGGTCAGTAGATACAAACACATGCTCAATTAAATAATAATACAACAAAAGAGAAACAAACCGATCCGATCCTGAAATTATAAATATAGATTCAAAGTGCGACTCTGATAGACTTCAAAGCACAAAATCAAACTCGATGATAAATAGAGTTTCAAGACAGTCCTATGTACAATTTCACTTTGCATCGAGAAGAGTTCAGATTCACTGTCATAGATATCAACTGCACGAGGAAAATAAGACCAATGAACAGAAATCTCCGAATTATGCGTGCATTTCCAAATCAAGGAGCACAAAATTAAACTGGCAAATACAGAGTGATAAGACAAGTGTGCGGCTGTTGAGAAATAAAGTCCTTGATTTTCTTATTTAGCTAATAAAGTGCCTCAATAGACATGGATAATCTGTATATGGCAAATGCAGCGCAAATATGAAAGTTCAGCAGTGTATCACGAGGTTATTTTCATCACTGTATCCATAAAGAACACCTGAGAGAGACCTTCTGCTGATTTACAGTCAAATATGATCAAACAAAGTTAACATAGATCGATTAAACCCACTGGCCTTTTGCATGATTTAGTCCATTGCGCGTCCACGTGTGACGCTCTTCAAAATAAAGGCAGTTCTGGTTCTTTGAAGACATTATAATTCACCAAAAAACGCAATAACAAGTTCTGGTGGTTCCATGTCCTCCCGGGACCCAGGAATAGACTTTTGTCCTTTAGTGATTTTTCTTTTTTCTTTCTGGAGTTTTAAGTGTGGATGTCCTGTAAAGAGCACATTCAGGGCTTTACAGAGATATCAAATGTTTGAACAACTTCTCATTGGTCTTTACAAATGACTGACATTCATTTAGTGATCAAATTTAGCAATTGTTGGTCATAAATCAAATTCTCGGGAAAATGTTATGGGGTTTCTAATCAAAATATGACTTTCTTTTACAAAACAGGGTTGATTTCACACCCGTCCACTGTAGAGACAGGACTTGTTTATCAGGCATTCTGGGAGACACAACAAGTGAATAAGGAAAGATATTATATAATATTCATATAAAATATTATTATGAAAATGTTGCCTATTATTATTACGCTTCTTTTTTCATTACTTGTTGCCCCAAGAATACTATTACAAGAATAATATTAAAATGCAAATAGATAAAGTTTTGAATGGGACTATGCAGTTATGGCCATTTTACCCACATATTGCATAAAGCAAAATGTTGTATAAATTCATTCCGTTATATTTTTAATAACGTAGGTGAGAATCATTTTTATACAAAGTTTGGTTAAAAAAATCCTACAAAAATTGATTGGTGAATGAAAAAAATCCCATTGTTTTTGCCTATATGTAATTTCATGTCATTTTATGTCTTGCCACTACAGAGGACATAGCATAAAATAAGAATAAAAAAAAACAATGTAATGACATGGAAAAATACTAAATTCAAAAAACTTTTTCTGGGTGTCAGGAGGAAGAAGAACCTTTAACATCCACGGAACCTTTACAGTGAAAAAAAAAATGTTTTGTAGAGTTTAAAATTAAGAAGAACATTTTGGAACCTTTTTTTAAAGAATGATATGGTTCTTTGGATATCATTTCTTCAGGTCAGAGTTTCGGGGTTCTTTAATCACCAACATACCTATTTCGAATGGATTTGACAGTAAAGAGTTTTTTTTTTTTTTAAACATGTCTTGGCTCTAATTGGAACCTTTATCTTCAAGAACGCGTGTGTATGGTTGTTTTCAGAGGCCGTTCTGTACGGGTTCTGTGGTGTGGATGATCTCCGGGGACTGGCAGGCCGGGCTGCCCGGTACACTCTGTTCGCTGTCGGTATCGCTGCCCTTTTTAACCCCGGTTGACCCGGGCTCGCAGGCGCTGTGCGTTTTCACGTGTTTACTGAGATGGTCGCTGCGCATGAAGCGCTTGTTGCACACCGGACAGGCGAATCTCTTTTCCCCGGTGTGTGTGCGTAAATGCCGCTGGAGCTCGTCGGACCTGGTGAAGCGCTTCCCACAGAACAGCCAGTTACAGACGAACGGCCTCTCGCCGGTGTGCCAGCGCAAATGCGCTTTGAGGTGAGAAGTCTTTCCGTATACTTTCCCGCAGCCCGGGATGTGGCAACTGTGGAGGCCCTTCCTGCGCAGACTGGCCCCCGCGGGCCCTAACCTCTCCGCCTCGTGGCAGTTCGGACAGTCGCAGGTGGCTCTGCCCGAGTAGCGCCTGGTGGATGAGCGTGGTGACCCGGCAAGCGGTAACACCGGGGACCCGGATAAAACTGCGCTTGTGGCACCGGGACTGGTTTCCGGGTAGGTGGCGGATAAAACAGGTTTGAATCCGTCCATCAGGTGCTGCCCACCAGTAAGAAGATGCGGAGATGGACTGGTACTGAATGCGGAGTGAGTTATGGTGGAATAGTCTGAGTTGTACCCGCTCAGGGGCGAATGCAAAGAGGTCTGGAGCGCGGCGCCGTTCGCGCTTTGAACATCAATCCAGCCGGTGCCCATATCCCACCAGGAGGACCCGCTACCGGTGCCCACGTCCCCGGCGGAGAGGCCACCATGCGCGGATTTGAACCAAGTCTCATACGGGTGCGCGACGCTCATCCTCGGGTAAATCCCCTGCAGGGTGTCCACTTTCGAGATGAACACCGACTGCGCGCTCGGGTCCGGGGAACTGTTCGCGACTGAAGTCTGAAACACGGGATAATCGTTTCCAAACGGACTGGTGGATGTGTTCGAGCCCGTTAGTGAGAACGAGCTGTTGGCGCTGAATGTCTCGTTCCGTTGCGCGCCGAACGGGGAGAGAGAGCAGCTGCTGGGCGCCGCGCGCTTCCACGGGTGAAAACCTCCTTTTCCAAACGAGCCGCTGTCCGAGGAGGGACTCGAGCTCCCGATTTTGTTACAGGTTGCTGCTAACATGGCCAGTGGAGTGGATCCAACCCTCGGTTCCTCCTGTGACCATTAAAAAACACATGGTTTACATTACAAAATATGGTCAATTTACAGCATACTGAAATATGTCTAAAAACAGTTGCAATGCAGCCCATTTTACACATATTGATGCAATAAACTTTTCTACAACGATAATAATAATAATGCAATCAAAATATAACTTTTTTTTTTCTTTGCTTTAAATGTTTGCGATAATTTGTTCTTCGAAAGCAAAGAGCTGCGATAGTTTAAAAGTAGCACAATATTCTTGCATTAAACTTTTCAGAATCTGCTATTCTTTTCATTAAATTAAAGCAGAACTTTTTCATTCAAACCACCCGAGGACGCAGAAACAAAAACACCAATCTGAAGAGCACATCCCGAAACATCAAGAACTGTTCAATCTCCGGAAATGAAATGTTGTTTTCGCTAATTTTGTAAACGGTCTTTAAAGAAGTAGCTATCGAATAAAAAGGCGAATAAGCAAATATTCGTTTCAATAAACAGTTTAAGAACTTTAGGATATGCTATAGTGCAATCCGAATGTAACTTTCATTACGCACAAGATTACTAATGTAACCTTACATCAAATAAACTTTATATAATCTTAGATTGCTCTCATTTCAGTTGAAAATCCCAGACACGCTATATATTGCAGGACACGAGAGATGTAGCCACACTCACCCCAAGAAGTGAAGTTGCCATCACCTGTGAAAGGTCTTCACATTTATAAGTCTCTCGGCTGTTTTGGAGACTTTTACCGCCCACCGTTGCACAAATGCGTTCGGCTCGAGCTTTGAAGATCCACCAGATCACGCTCGACCAATCAGATCAGCGGAAATTCTTGGGAGTGCTGCGTTCGGTGATGATGTCATCGGCGGAGCTCTCGGTGACGTGTTGCGCTGGGAATTGTTTACAAGTGGGAAGGGCGGGCGGGTGAACCTTTCGTGGACCTTTTTTAGGCTAATTGTTGGGGATACCCATGTAAGGATAACTAATATTTTATGCTAATGAGATGCATTTGGGTGTGTCTTCATATTTTATTTCGCTGCGCAAAATTCAACACTAATATGAAATGGATATTAGATTTCATACTAATATGAAATATATAAACAGTGCAGGATTCATTTTCGCCTTAGATGTGTGTTTTTATGAGGGCGTGGCGGGGTTGAAGTGGGAGTTGCGCGTGCTGGAGCAGCAGCTTCACACACAAGAGGAGATGAACTTCATGCACGAGCTCAGTCCTCTTTCATCTCATTCACTGCAGAGATTCACGCGCGCTCGATCCACAGGCATTCCTGCACTGCTTGCTTCTGATCTCACTCACTCCAGCTTATGGGAAACACCGTTTGAAATGATATACAGTGCATTTAATCACAAGTGTCGCAATATATTTAAAGTGCAACAGATGCAAAAAGTCTAAGATTACCAGTTGGCCAATGCGTCTATTTTGTAACGCTATTCTTTTCTAATGCATTCATTGCAAATTATACAATTTGAGTGCGAAGAAATGAATTTGAGAATGATTATTTGGTTTCCTTTAATTCCAGAAGAACTTCAGAATCACTGCATTTGAGGTCATAAAGAGCATTTTGGGTTTTAATGGAAGCAAGAAAACCAAAGCAGTTGGTCACAGATTTACTTAATTTGATTAGTTATCTAGAAATATAGGCCTATATATTTGTAAACTTTTTTTTTGCTTTAACTTTCAAATTTTATTTTATATTTTAATTTTTTCAAAATTAGATTTTGAATCCCAGATATGCAGTGGACAGGAAACGAAATGCGCAAAAGTGATAAAACGGTAACAGTGTTTCACGCGCGCGCACTGAGGGAAACACATCATCATGCAGTGCACGTGCGCATCATGCGTTTAATTTGACTTTCAAATTTAATAAAGAGGTGAGCTTTAATCACACGTGATTTTATTTGTTTGATATTAATGTTCGATCATTACAGGGCAGCGGGGGAAAGTTAATTAATACAAATCAGGCGCGGGATCAATTCAGTTTTCAGGTCAGAATTAGAACAACTCATTTGGTTTTATATAGGCTAATATAATCAGACACAGCTACTATTTTAGTTTAGGTGTCTCTATCTTTATTTATACACTTCTAATTGATTGTTTAATTTTCTCTTACAGTGTTTTTAATTTCTGGAAATGCGACCTATACATTTATATAAATAAATTAACGGAATAGTTTTCATATGGAAAATGTGCTTTATTATACACTTGTATTTTAAGTAGTCTATACAGGATAAATGGCCATACTTTAGTGAAAGACTGAAACAAAACGTCTATTTTCTGTTTTGCTGTGCGACTTTTTTTCTTCTTATACAAAATAGCCTACAGCAAAATCGATCAAACACACAATAGTCATTTAAATTTCACACCCTTTGCAAAAAAATGTGTTTAATTCAATTTAAAAATAAAATCATTGTGGTAACTTCGAAGTTAGCCGGAGTTCAGAGGTCATGATACAGTAGACCTGCACATGTGTGTGTGTTGAACAGATGTCTCTCTCTCTCTCTCTCTCTCTCTCTCTCTCTCTCTCTCTCTCTCTCTCTCTCTCTCTCTCTCTCTCTCTCTCTCTCTCCGCATTCTTTCCCACACGTATATGTGCAGAAATCTCGTGAAGAACCTGTTCTCATAATAAGCGCGTTAACACGGACCATCGAGCACCGACAAAACGCACCGACCGAGAGAGAGGGGGAAGAATAGGGGGGGGACTTTAATTGTTTGCTTGTTGGTTGTTGAGAGAACATAAAATATCTCTTCAGAAATGCACAGAGAACCCTTTTAATATCCTGCAATTACATACATGGCAATTAAGGCCAATCATGAGAAATCAAATTCCATTTAGCATTTCGGGATCCGCAGATAACAAGAACACTTCTGATTGCATGAACACTTCTCGCTGGAATTTGCTTTGAGATTTTATTTTCAGGTATGGTTTTCCTCTAAGACATTTTTCTTCCTCTTTTTATTCTAGTAAATGAAGAAATGAAACTCCCCTTCCCAGAATGAATCTGCGCAGTCACGTTTTTATGATAGCCTAAGCCTACATTTATCTGTTTCATCCTCACTTTACTGGACATTGTTGACATTATTGCGATATTTTGGACCTACATGCTTTTATGACACTTTGTCTGTCAGTCAGTGTGTGTGTGTGTGTGTTTGTGTGCGAGGGCATGTGCATGCGTGAGTGTGTGTGTGTGCGCGCGCGCGAGGGCATGTGCATGCGTGAGTGTGTGAGTGCGTGCGTGTGTGTGTGTGTGGATTGTTAAACAGGTTAGGCAGCTGTGTGAACACTGTACGAGTTTACACAACCACAAGTTTACATGCTGTAGTCACAATTTGGATACAAATTTGTCTCCATGGAGCAAGCTAAAGCTTAAATCTCTCTGTCAAGTATTTTTAATGATGCCATCTTTTGCGAAAAAACTTTTTTTTATTTTTTTATTCCTTAAACGTTTAAGTTGGTTTATCAGTTGGTCTGTATTGTTCATGAATCACTTTATATGAAAATAATAGGAAGTAGCAGTATGTCTTTAATTAGAAGCCATGTAAATGTGTGTCCTTGTATATTTGTGTGTATGTGTGTGTTTATCTGAGCAGGATTGACAGTTTCCTCTTATTATCCTCTGAAGAGGGAGTGTTTCGTCCTGAGGACATGCTGGCGGAAGTTATTTCGCTGTCTGTCATCATGAGAGTGTGTGAGAAGTTTGTGAGATGACAGAAAAGAGTTAGTAACAAGAAACTCTCTGATCGTATTCATAATGCAAATACAACATGACTTTAAATGTCAAAAAGGAGACATTAGGGAGAATATATGCTGCTCTTTTCCATACACTCTTAAAATAAAGGTTCATCAATGCCATAGAAGAATCATTTTTGGTTCCCTAATAGAACCTGTCAGTGAACAGTAAAAGAACCATTTTTTCTTAGTGTGAAGAACATCTTAATAATCTGAAGAAGGCTTTTTCACTTTAAAGAACCGTTTGTGCAGTGGAAAGGATTGGATGTTAAAGTTTCATTTAGAAACGAGAATCTTTAGTGTTTGAGTATATGACACACAAATGAGATTCATGGGGAAGATTTCATGAATAATGTCTTGCATTTGGTCTGTTCCACACACAAAGCCATTTTATTACTCTGGAAGTCTTTGTTGATGGTGTTTTTGGAGCTTGATAGTGTCTGTCCTCTTTCAGAGCAGATGCCTGACATTTCCTTCTGTGATTTTGATACAACGTGAGGGTGAGTAACACTAAGTACAGTCCAGTGTTATTTTAGTATCATCATTATAGTTTTTATTTATATTTGAATTATTATTATTTTTTACAAAGTTGTTGTCTTTTTTTTATATATATATATATTTTATGTCAGTTAATAATGTTCAATAAATGTATTTTTTTATATTTTATTTCAGTTAAAGGTTATTTTATTTCAAGTAACAAAAATGTGTTTTTTATGGTTTTAGTTATCTACACTGCAAAAAAAGTAAAATGTATTTAATTTTTCTTTTGCAAGTTTTTGCACGCACATTTGCTACGTAAATTTCACACATCGAAATTAGAAACATCTACTTAACTAAGTTAAGTAAAATTAACAAAGAAAATAAGTGACCAGTGAGTAATTTCGACTTTGCAATACTCTGTTTCAAGTATACTTTACTCAAACACTGTAACACTGAATTAAGTCATGCTTTTAAAGAGTATGAGTAGAACATCTAAGTAAATAATACAGTTACATTTCTACATAATATAAATACTGTGGTATACTTGGTAGACAATAACGGTAACATTCCTTGGATCATTTTTGAGTATGAATGTGTCATTTTGAGTAGAAAATGAACTCCAGATGTCACAAAACAGCAAGTAACTAAACCTAACAACAAAAGCAATGATTAAACAGTGTAAATACAGCTGGAAAATGCAACCTTAATTATTCAGGTCCCAGTGCATGACGGGAACACCAGTATCAGAAAGTTGAGTAGGTTTTACTTAATTTTAACGGTGAGATTAACGCTTTAATTTCTACAAGCTTAAATTGAGTATGAATATAGAATTTACTTTGTTTTTTTTAATTCTTGCCTGAACTAACTTAATCAGGTAAACTACTTTTTTTTTTTTTTTTTTTTATCAGTGTATAGTAACCCTGGTAGAGTCTGATGTGCCGCTATCATTAGATCAGATGAGAAGTCCGTCTCGCTCCGATCATCCGCTAGAAGGCCAAAGACGATTCTTCATTAGAGCTCAGACCTGCAGATTTCCCAGAGGAATCCGTCTCTCTCTCTATTAGGTTGATTTGTCGTACGCTAAACACACTCTGCATTGTTTTTAATCAACCTCTTGTCCATCAGCAGACGTGATAATTTATGGCAAATCGACAGAAAAGACGGAGACGGATTTTGCGAGCATTCCGGAGTCCTCGAGGTCGCAGAGGTCAGGCATCATCATCGTGTGTCTTCCTGAGTGAATTCTGGGTAATGTAATTAGTGTGGTGGAGAGGTCTAGACTCTAATCGTCTAAGTTCATTTATGTACATATGTAAATTTACATGATGATATTGCATGATTACAGAGATAACGAGGAAAATGGTTTTGTCTGATATACATAGTTATATTATAGTATTCAGTAATTTCACTTAAATGACAATTAATAGGTCATTTTCATTGCCATTTAAGTGAAATTACTGAACTTAAATATACAAAACTTGATGAAAATGATCATTCTAGAAGAAAATATCAGATGGCACTTAGAGGCTTTTGCATCTGAACTCTTCATATATATATATCACTGCTGACTTAGCAGAAATAATTTGATTTGTGATTTTTCTTTCCCTGCGTGTGCATATAAACAACCATGCATAGTTCCTGTTATACATGTTCTACTTTTCTAGCATTTTTACAGTAGTTAAACGGTAAACAGCGCCCAAGTCTCTGAATAGTGGTCGGCCGTAGGGCCCGATCCTGAGTGAATCCAAGAGAGAAAAAGACAGATCCCCTGGGAATCATAGAGATGACAGGTTGAATTATGGGTCAGCCGAGACAATCACATCCCCCATCATAACATGATCATCTAAATCAGAAGCCCTGATAGCACTTTGAGTCAACAACTGCCTGCGTCCTTCCACGACGCTAAAGTATGTGTTCACAAGGCTTGTGGAGTTATTATAGGTTTGTGTATGATTCTGCACATGAGGCTGTGTATCAGATGTGCTCTGGTTTAATCAAAGCTCTCTCACCAGCCTCTTATTGACAATCATTCTGTGGGTGTTGTAAGCAGTTGCTGTCCAAGGTTAAATGAAATTGCAGTACGTCAGATTTTCTTTGTGAACTGAGCAAAAGTGAAAGATGGATAGATGGGTAGAGAGAGAGAGGGAATGGCAATAGATAGAGAAAGTGAATCTTCCTCTAGCCAGTGATGGATGTGAACGCTGATCAACACAAGAGCGCCATTAAGTCGTTCATCAAAGGCATAATTTAAACG
The DNA here is from genome assembly GCF_951802725.1 of Rutilus rutilus. Taxonomy (NCBI): domain Eukaryota; kingdom Metazoa; phylum Chordata; class Actinopteri; order Cypriniformes; family Leuciscidae; genus Rutilus; species Rutilus rutilus. The sequence continues at coordinate 37,802,228 of NC_140216.1, read as the reverse complement.
GTCACCACATCTGCAGTTTGCAAGTAGAGTGCACATGTATGTGTGTGTGTGTGTGTGTGTGTGTGTGTGTGTGTGTGTGTGTGTTGTGTGTAATAAGGAGCAATCAATTCAATTTCAGATCCATTGTATCATTGGATATAAATAGCCAGTATTATGTAACAGGATTATGCATATTAAGGCTGCTTTTGCAACAGTCTGCAATAATTCTGAAGCATCAGTAAATGAGTGAGTTGTTGTGGTTTAATGTGCAAGGATTTACTAAATATTAAGCACCCAATTTTGCAAGTTTAATCCAGTGTATTAACAACACATTTGTCTACGAAAGAAAGTTGCTCCAAAACATTTAACTTTTAATAAGTTTAAACGTTTGAATCAAAGTTGTGTTTGATTAACATTATGCAATTATAAAAATACGGTCAGGTTATTTTTTGAGCTTTCAGGCTATGAACTGTTAGTTTCGTCGCGCGACACACGCTTTTTGGCACCTCTGGCACATTCCACAAACATCACGACGTTTAAAACTAAACAGTCCTTTCTGTTATATAACTGAGTCACGTAAATAATGCAATACATGAAAGTAGCCTAGTTGTTTTTGTCGCTGTTGCGTTCGCTAGATCGTAGCGGAAAGCGCTCGCGAGGTCTGTTGTTGCTATGGATACAGCCTTACGCAAAAGCGATTTCTTATCGCGACATTTATTTACATTTTATTTTTTGCCAGCAAGCGCTCTGAAAATCTAGTAGCCTACACTTTTGTGAAACGTTGGATACGTTAGAATATGCTGTTTAAATATTTTGTATGTATTATGTAGATAATTTACCATTGTTCTGCGAAAGTTCAAGTCACTTAGGCCTACGTCACATAGGAAATTGCGCGTGCCAACGAAAGATTTCCCCTCACAGATTTCGCCCGGGGTTCAGTTATTCACGCGAATTTGCCACGTTGACAAATAGAAAGCTGCTTTAAAGTTAATTGTTTGAGCTGACTGAGACACATCGTGACACCATTGACCATAGGTAAAAATCCGCCGAAATTTCGCTCTTGAACGCCTAGCATAAACCCCAAGGCTCAGTATCAGGTAAGACTGCTCTTAAAACAAACAACTGATACAAAACTAAGATAAGACTGACAAGATAAGAATCTGGTTTTGTCTTACAGACATCCTGATGGAGCAGATATCAGTTCTGTGTGGATGCAGGAAATGAAGTCATCAAACATATAGCCTAGGTTATGGAATATATTTACTGCAGTTAAGTAACATTTATTGTTTAATATTAATGAACAGCCAGTTTACAATAGCCTACTGTAGGAAGGTGACAAAATGCAGAAGTTAATGAGAACACATGTCAGAATCCATCACACATTTAAACAACTGATCTCAGAACAGTTATTTTTGTAGAAGGTGCATCAAAATACCATAAGGTTCACAATGCCAAACAGATCTGAGCTTCGTTGACAGTGTTATTTACATATCGATAAGCTGTTATCTCATTGACACCTCAAAAACACTTTCAGATTCATGGCGGTAGCCCTTTTGTTTTCTCACAATCTTAATTAAAGGTAATTGAGAGGATGAGTTGCATTGAGTCTTATTGATTTGATACAAGCTTCCCTCAGAGCTGAGAGACAGTTGCAGTTTGTTATTTATTCTCGTTTGGATGGATGATTTTATGGATGGTCTGACTGATGGAAGGATGGATTAATAGGCTGATTGAAACAGTTTTCCCTGTCACATTCATCACCTCGTTTTACAGTAACATCAATGGTGGGTGGTTCATGCATACTGTAGCTAGACACGTCCTTCTGTCACGTTCCTTCACCAATAAATTCCACCTGAGGTCAGCAGACGAGGTCGCAGGGGAAGACTTAAACACGTCTAAATTAGCTGAAGCCTTTTATGTCTCTTTATTTGTCCTCAGGGATGTGCGGTCTGGTTAGGACAGTGTTTAGGACAGTAGTGGACAGTAAGTGGACGACGGTCCCTGTGGGATCTTTTCACCCATTAATACAACCTCTCCTCTCCTCCTTTACCCCAGTGACCTCTAGGTAATAAAACTATATTATCTGTCAGCAGAATGAAGGAGGGGGGCAATTAGCGGCTTTTGTCCCAATGTCGTGTTTAGAGACGAACCCCGAGAGGTTAAAGTCTCTGATTAAAGACCCAAATGAAGAAGACTCTGTCCTGGTCCCCCTCCTACCGCTGCCTGGTGGTCGCATGCAGGTTTTAACGTCCGATTGTTTATACCACCCGGCTGTGTTTATCAGGAGGGGTTAAATGACATAAGTGGGTTAATCCATGAAAGCCCTGTGCTTTTTCACATATGTTCTTTGTCGGCGTGGCCTGTGAAGAACTCGGTGTTAGCCTCATTCAGCTCACAACGGTGAAAGGAAATGCTTATGAATAGAAGCGATTCTCACACTTAAGAAGAGAATGCGCCATCTGAAACCCTGATATTAGCTGCTTCTGTGGTTAATCCTCTCTAAGTGTGCGAGAGAGAAAACCACAGCTTCTCAGGTGAATGTTCTGGCACAGGTCGACCGCTTTGTTTCTCTCATTTCATTTCTTCTGAATTCATTTCGGTCTGTTGTTGACGCATCTGGAAACTTTGTTTTTTCTACTCTTTAGGCCCGTTCTCACCAAGAATGAAAACTATAACGATAACTTATTAATTATATAAGCACACACCAATGCACAATATTGTTCTGTTTATCTATCTATCTATCTATCTATCTATCTATCTATCTATCTATCTATCTATCTATCTATCTATCTATCTATCTATCTATCTATCTATCTATCTATCTGTCTATCTGTCTGTCTGTCTGTCTGAGATGAGTTTTGTTATTAACATGCACTGAATGGTAATTGATTGCTTGTGGTCGAATTTTATTTGGCGCGTTTACTTCAGATAACTGAGACATTTTTATAGTTAGCTGGAAGTAACATCCCAGTTTATGTGTGTGTGAACTGTTTTTTTTTATAGGCTTTTGTGTTTGTCTGTCTTCCAGGAAGATGAAGAGATAGAAAAACAGAGATGAGAGATAAGGTGAACAGACTGAGTGTCTCCATTGTTACCTTGGATTGAGGAGGATTAGATAGTGTGTGAATGTAAATCTTGTCAGTCAGAAGTTGTTGTAGCATTGAGTGTGTGTGTGTTTGTGATGGAGATCTGGCTTGATAAAGACTCTCTCCTGCTCACCAATGCCTTTCATAAATAAAGAAGTGGACAGCAGCACTTTAGTTAACATGTGCCACGTTGGCGCCCTTGACTTCCACTTCAGAAAATTGTTGCCCCATCAGACTGCAGGCAGAGAAAGCTGACAGGTAATGGTTAACGTGATAACTGCTCCGATTTCATCAACTGTCTGCTCTATCTCTGTCTCGCCATCTCATTGTGGGTGTGCTGTTTGGGGGGAAACTCTCAGAAAGATTACTCGCAGCACAAGAAATCAGATGAAAACCGTGCTCGCTTCTCTGATGGAGGAGAAAAAGAGAGATATTTAGACATCACCCATCACGGAACGAAAGATGAAACGATGCCGTCCAATCTGGCAAAGCAATCGCGCTCGCCGCGCCGTTCTCATATTTTTAGTAGTGTAGTAAAATAGATAGCATCAAACCACTGTATTTAGCCATGATTTACGGCACTGGTCAAAATCTGTGTGCATGTCAAGTTTACCAGCACAAGTGTGAGTGACAGCTGCTCCATCGCCATGGCAGCAGAATCTCGTGGTGCTGATGCTGGGCTGCGTGGTTGTCATGGCACCTGGAGGAACACTCAACTTTTCAAGCAGGAATGCTAAAATTGAAAGGTGTCTAAACTGTTATTATGTGCTATTTGGTGGTTGAACGTGTGCATCAAAGCGTGAAGAGAAAGAAAAAAAAAACACGGGGAAAAAACCCTCAAGCTTTTCAGCCATGCTAAAACCATCACACCATATACAATAATGATATTAAAATGATACATTTTGGCAGTTATGATTATGGTTTTGATTGTTGTAATCTTTCTGAAAGAGCCCTGACCAAATGCATGGTGAATTGAATAGAATTTTTCAACGTTGATAATAATCAGAAATGTTTCTTGAGCATCAAATCATCATATCAGAATGATTTCTGAGGGATCATGTGACACTGAAGACTGGAGTAATGATGCTGAAAATTCAGCTTTGATCACAGGAATAAATGACAATTTACCGTATATTCACATAGAAAGCAACTATTTTAGATTGTAATAATATTTCAGATGTTTTGTTGTATTTTTGATCAAATAAATGCAGCTTTGGTGAGCAGAAGAGACTTTCAAATACAGTTTTCTATCCCTAATCCCTTTATCCTGTAAATTGTACGTTCCAAACTATGTTGAAGGTTGAATAAATTATAGGCGGTTGAAGAAACCAGTGATGATTTTAAGCAGAAGTGTAGTGATGTACTGCAAAAGAGACACTTAGATGTCCTCTCCGGGAGAAAAGCACTTTGGCAGATTCATGACAGATTCCACACAGTGATTATTGCATTAGAAACACTCTGATAGAATCACATAAAACATGTCATTTTAAGAACATGCAGAAAAATGTCAAGAGGGTAAAAGAGACGCTGAATGACAGTGTGTGTGTGTGTGTGTGTGTGTGTGTTTTCAGGGAAAACAGCTGTGGGAACCTTATAACACGCTAAGTATTTCCGAGCTTTCAGATGGTGAAATTGTGCGTATAATCTCTCTGGCACACTTTTTATTTCACCGGCGTGTGGATTGGACTCATCACAGAACATCTGGTCTGGCTTGATTAACACTCGCTCGCTTCCAAACGACTGATCAGATACGACCTACCAAAGGTTTGTTGGACACAGTCATAATTTCGTTTTCATGATCATTTTCACCATATCGCTGACCTTTGTTTTCGCCATGCACCTGTTTATATGTAAATGGCCTCTGTTATGGGTTAGCTAGCACTTAGGCTTTTAAAATCTTTTTAATCTCAGATTAAAGCCACTTTTAACTGTGGGACAAGCTTAATTTTGAAAATGAGCTAGTGCAGCCTTTAACCTACAAAGTGCTCCATGCTAAATACTTATAAGGGTAAAACATGAAGAGTAAGGCGGGAAATTATTAAGATAGCCCACAATTACCTCAAACATTAAGTGTGAAAAGCCCATTACCTATTGTTATGAATATGATCTTCACCTCTGCCATAGCTCTCAAATCTCATATGCATATTTAAAGTGCTGCGCCTGACATGCTGAATTTGAATATGCGCATATGCAGATGAGTATGAGGAAAGAAATTCAGTGGAAAACTTGAAGTAGAATTTGTGCGACTTCGGAAAACTTGATAAATAAAAAGTGCGTGAACTGAGAATTTATGTTTTTCGTTTAAAGTGGTGGTTGATTATGATTTCACTTTTCTAACTTTAGTTAGTGTGTAATGTTGCTGTTTGAGCATAAACAACATCTGCAAAGTTACAACGCTCAAAGTTCAAAGCAAAGGGAGATATTTGCTTTTAAAGAAATCGCTTTTTAAGGACTACAACAAACGGCTGGTAGGAACTACATGACATTCCTCCAGGGTTAGTGACATCACCAACCCTAAAATTTACATAAACCCCGCCTCCGGAACACGATTTATAGATTATCATGACAGAATATGCTAATCGATGACTAGAAGATAACTACATAATTCACATGTTGTCACTTCTTCTTTAGTCTCTCCATCTTTGTCTGACTCCAGTTTGAACATAAAAGGCTAAAAGTTTTTGAACTCTCCAGTGCATGTCTGTGTGAGGTAAAAGGACACAAGCTGTTGAAGCTCCGCCCCCTGTGCCGGGAGCAGCAGCTCATTTGCATTTAAAGGGACACATTTTAGTGACAAGTGACAATTTTAACATGCTATATAAAAATATCCGTGGGGTATTTTGAGCTAAAACTTCACATACACACTCTTATTTTATTATTGAATTATTTTACATCTTGTGAAAAGGGCATTATACCACCCCTTTAATATAATATGCACGTTTTTTGAACGTATTGGCCTACTGAAGGGTTAAAGCAGAACACAGAGAGAAAAGTTGAGTGTAGAAGAGGGACCGAGAAACTTCTGATCATGGTCATTTTGCTTTTTTTGAGTGACGTCAAAACTACAAACTCTGGAAAATGTCAGAGCAATTGCCATACATTCAGTACCAAAGGTATTCTGGGTAATTTCAGTTGTTGTTCCCTGTCCATATCCATACATACATCCATTTGCACAGATCCAGAGGCCTTTCTCCATCTCTCTCACTGTCTGTCTTTCTTCCCCATCGGCTGTTGACTTTTTCCCTGTGACATTTGAGGGCCATGTGTGTCTAGAAGTGTGATATTTTCAACTCTGTGTCATTTGTTCTCCACGTGGGTCTAAAAGCACACAAATTGCATCAAAAATTGCACTCAAATTGCATCAGATTGCCAACATGTTGAAAAGGTAAATTGCTTGCAAATCTTTTTAGAGAGCTGACCAGCTCCCCGGTGTGGTGGAAGTTCTGGTCTAATTGGTCACCGGCTCTGCGTTGTGTGCCCGTAATGAGAGCAAGAGAGCACTTACTGGACTGGACACTTATGCCTTTGTCCAGTAGATTTAATCTTTTCATATCTGGATGTTATTTCTTTCTTGGGTTAGAGTTGTTTTTCCTGCAGTGGAACAATTTACTGTAAGTCTGATTGGTGGCAGCCAGAGTTCATTATGATTATATGCACATATCTGAAACATTTGAATGACATAGATGGTCTTTTTAAAGAAATATTCTTGGTTGTAGATCTGTCTGTCTGTCTGTCTCTATCTATCTCTGTCTGTCTGTCTGTCTGTCTCTATCTATCTATCTCTGTCTGTCTGTCTGTCTGTCTATCTCTATCTATCTCTGTCTGTCTGTCTGTCTGTCTGTCTGTCTATTTATCTCTGTCTGTCTGTCTGTCTATCTATCTATCTCTGTCTGTCTGTCTGTCTGTCTGTCTCTATCTATCTCTGTCTGTCTGTCTATTTATCTCTGTCTATCTATCTATCTATCTATCTATCTATCTATCTATCTATCTATCTATCTATCTATCTATCTATCTATCTATCTATCTATCTATCTATCTATCTATCTATATATCTATCTATCTCTGTCTCTCTATCCGTCCATCCATCCATCCATCCATCCATCCATCCATCCATCCATCCATCCATCCATCCAGTCTCTTCTTCTCACCAAGTCTGTATTTATTTGAGCAAAAATACAGTAAAACAGTAATATTCTGAAATATTATGACTATTTGAAATAACTGTTTTAAATATATAGTAAAATGTAATTTATTCCTGTGATCAAAGCTGAATTTTCAGCATCATTACTCCAGTCTTCAGTGTCACATTCAGAAATCATTCTAATATGATGATTTGCTGCTCAAGAAACATTTCTGATCATTATCAATGTGGTGCTGCTTCATATTTTTGTGAATCAAACGAACAGAATTGATTTAAAATCTGATTTTAAAGAAGTTTTAAAGTATTTACTGTAAATTTTGATCAGTTCAATGCATCCTGAATCATCCAGACAACTCAATTTAATTCTGAATGGCACACAATCCTAGACTATACCACATTTTACTTTCATACCGTTATATATTTTTTCCACCTGTTCAGCAACTATCCGTATTTCTTCTTATTACCTCACTGTGACGAAGCGGGTCGGTTTCTTATCACTCAACAGACGCCAATGATTGATGTGTAATTCAATTTTATGGCAACAGTTTGTGGAGGGTTTTTCTTCTCATGTGCGCAAAGAGACATCCATATAGAGATGATTTCAGAGTTGTGTGTGATTTCAAATGTGTAGTCTAACACTGGCTTTACTTTTTATTTCTCATCTCGAGGAGACGAATTCACTTTCTTCTCATGAGCACTCAGATCACATCTGATGTGTTTCGTGTTTAAACGCACGGTTCTGTCTGTGAGTCTGTGTGTTGTTGGAGCTGAATTGATGGTTTAAAGCAGCTCAGAGTAATCTAACCTCAGAACAGGTCGTTTTTATCTGTCCGTCACCATGTGATTTCATCACAGCACAGCTCAGACACACGACACTGCACATCTATGCATGTGTGTGTGTGTTCTCGGTGAATCCCAGTTAATCCATTTATCTTTGCCATACTTAAGTTTTCTGCCAGAATCTGAAGTTGTTCTACATCATTAGTGAGACACGCATGTCCCTCGAGAAGTGTGTCTCACTCTCGCTCACCAGACTGATGACATTACATATACAGGTCAAGAGGTCACAACACAAAATCAGTGATATTGCATTTTAGATCATTTCTCACCTTTATAAGCATGTGCCACTGTCAGTTATGAATGAAATAATCAGTGAATCAGCATAAACTGCCCAAAAACTGCCCAGAATGCAATAGAAATGACAGCTGAACTTGTTCCGGTCAGGTTGTTGTCTTTATTTCTGTGCATAAGGCCTTGTTGTTCCAGGTTGTGGTCAGTAGTTTGGTTTCTGAAGGGATAAAGAGACCCCAGGGCAGAGCAATTCAAAGGCCACTTGAAGTACTGAATCAAATGAAAGAGGAGAGACAGTGGTTCTGGATTGGCGGTCCACTCGCAGATCTCGGTCTCTCTGGGAGGGCGGGCCGGCAGGTGGCTGTCATGTCTCTAATTGGCCTCTGTGGTGTGAAATTGTGTTCATTATGTGCAGGAGAACTGCACAAGAACCCCTGGGAGCACTGAGAGAAAGAGAGCGAGAGAGCATTCAAGAGAGAGCGTGTTTGAGGAACTGATTCAAAGCAAGTGTACGTTAGATTGCCAGTCACACAATTGAAGGAGAAAGGAAAATGTGAAACTTTTTAGCTCACCATTTAGAATCATTTTTACCTTCACTTCTAAAACATTAGAGAATAGAAATACATTTTATAATTTTATCAACTTTAGCTTTATTTTTCAATTACTTGTGCTATTTTCAACAAGTGCTTCGCAAGTAAGCCGCTTGTAAACATGCTTGATCAAAAATACAGCAAAAATATTACTGTAATATTATGAAATATTATTATAATTTAAACGGACGGTTTTCTATTGTAATATATTGTGAAATGTAATTTATTTCTGTGATCAAAGCTGAATTTTCAGCATCATTACTCCAGTCTTCAGTGTCACATGATCCTTCAGAAATCAGTCTAATATGATGATTTGCTGCTCAAGAAACATTTATGATTATTATCAACGCTGAAACCAGTTGCTTCATATTTTTGTGGAATCTGTGATACCCTTTTTCAGGATTTGATGATTAGGAAGTTTAATAGAGCAGCATTTATTTGAAATAGTGAACGATGGTCACTTAGTACTTAAGTAACTTTGCAACTACATGTTAATTAACCCTCATTAGAATATTAGATCTAGTCTGCTTAATATCTGCTAACATGTTATTTTGATGCTCCTCCAACAGACATTATAGTAACTTTGCAACTACATGTCAACTTATTCCACTAACCAGAACCCTAACCTAACAGTCTAGTAATACTCTAAGAAGAGTTAGTTGACATGTAGTTGCAAAGTTAGTTATAGTTAAAGTGTTTAAAGTGGATAATCCAAATAAAGCGTAACTTGTAGGGGTGTAACAATATCGTGTCACAATATATCGCAATACAAAAATGCAACAATATGTATCGTGGATAGTTCACCCAAAATAAAAATTGAAATTTTCAGAGTCAGTACTACATTAAACTACAATATATTATGTTGAATATAATGTATAATAATGGGGGAATATTAGTGGGTCCTGATAATGCTTATGTTATAAGTCTTATGTTACCAGTAAAAAGTGGCCTACATTATTTTAAATACATCTAGCCATATTCGTCTAAAATAATTCTGTATTTTCAGGTTCAGAATCATGAATATATTTATTCTGGTGTCACCATTGTCCAAGCCTATTCATTTACACCCACAATGTTATATCAAATTTAGCATTTAATCAACAGTACATTTTTTTCTTAACCTTTTATTATATGTCTTGGAGTATCACAATAATATCGTATCATGAGTTCAGTATGGTGATATGTATCGAATCGAGAAATTAGGGTATCGTTACACCCCTAGTAACTTGTACTTTTGAACAATTGAATGCATCCTTCCTGAATAAAGGTTTCCTCATCAGTAAGTTGCTGCTATAATGCATCTGCTAAATGAACAAACGTAAACATGATGTGAGGGTGTTCGCAACCTATTTATTTCACCATCTTTTATGATATTTAATTATATTGTTTTATCATTTCAGACCTGATTGGACACACCACCGGAATGATTGAGGGAAGCGGCTGAAAAATAAGAGGGCTTGATGACGTCAGCTGAAAAGGAAAGTAGTTTCAGAGGCAAGCCAAATTTGAATTCAATTCATGTTTATTTGTGGAGTGCTTTGCACAATACAGATACTTTCATTTGATGGATTCATACACAACTATTAAGGTGAAAACATTCACTAATTAAGATCATATATTGTCCATTTATCACTGCCCTTCAGAAAAGCTACATGAGATGTTTCCCTGAAGACAAAGTAAGTACAATTTACCCCGATCATCCTAAATATGACTACACCCCTGGCTTTTAATGCATATTTTGCAAGCGGTATGTAATGCTGTGTTCACAGCGTGTCTATCATAGTCTCGAGATGGCAACACGTGACGTTCTATCCAGAGCTGTTCACGTCCTTTTAGTTTTATGTTGACTTAGTAAATGCAGTTGAAAGCAACATTTCCAACGTCTGACTGACGCTGCGTTCCATTCAGAACATTTCAGAATTCCAACCATCAAGGTGTTCCATTGTTCGGAAGATGATGTATATGTTAATACTATACTGTTAAATTTGCAGGTGTTTGATTGTCAATAAAAATAGATTGTCTAGCAATGGAATTGCACTGGATAAATAACGCTGTGCAACACTAGCATTTGTTCTGCAGGTGTACGATAGACAGCTGGGATTTCTCAGGACGTCTTCTTCACTGATGCCTGTCAGGTGGTTTTTATGCGGTACTCCAGAAAAATCCCATACAGCAGCTTTCATTTATGTACGGTTTTTGTTCTGTGCTTGATTGCATGTTGAGCTGCAATTAAAGTTGCATCCCAATTAAAATCAAGACGTGTGCAAAAGAATTGATGCATTAGCCTAATGTTAATAATATTTTTTATTAATATTCATTTTATAAGTATTGTTTTATTTATATACAGGGCTTGACATTTTCAGCAGTGGCGTAAACTCTACTAGCCACTTTGGCGGGTTGAATTTTATATATAATATATATTTTTTAAAATTCAAGTCTTTTAAAAAAGGCACCTAAAATGATAGACTAAGTACAATGTAGTGTTGTCAAACGAAGATTTGAAAAGATTTTTCAAAACATATCAATACTGAAATATCTGAAACGGTTCCAATACTCATTTTCCGCAGAACAGCGCTTTCTCTCTCTCATGATCTCTCCGACAGCGAGTGACACACAAACCCGCCTCCACTCACTCACTCGTTTCGTTTGCTCTGGATGAATAACATTGGTGTTACAGGCTTGAATTTCGGCGTGGGATTGCGCGGCACATAAAGTCGCCTCTCAGTACTAAATTGAGTTCTTTTTCACTGCTTATTGCACTTAAACAGTCAAATACACACAAAATAATGTCAAAATGTCACTCTTGGTGAGTATTCACGTAAACACAGTTAATTATGTTTTAAGTGAACACAAACAGTTGAGAAAGAAAATGCATGTGTAACAGTATAATGGATCCGTGCGTCAGGTCTTAAAGTGACAGCAGCCTAATATTCCTGCTGCCAAATTATGAGATAATACTAAAAATATCTATATGGCAGTTTTTCCCCCATGGTATCAATGTCAAAATTGTGTCCAGTGAAAAAAGAAGAAGATTTTTTTTAAAAATCTCTCTCTCTCTCTCTCTCTCTATATATATATATAGTTTATTTTCCCTTGGTGAAGTGTTTTGCTTAAAGTGCACTTTGATTGAATTTTTTCCTATATAATGCAATGACGTTCATAAGGGTTTAAATACTTTTTTTCGTGGCCTCTGAATAATGTTTATTAATGCTTTGGCATAGTGAAGGTCCTAGCCTGTTGAGAGAGAAACAGAGAGCGCATGGAGAGGGAGGCGTGACGGTTAAATGTTCCACATCACTGCAGTTTCCATGGTTCGCGGGTCAGGCTGTTGGGGCACTCGCGGCCAATAACTTGAGAAACTTGTTATTGAGTGAGTTTTGCTCTCTGGGCTTTAAGGTTCTTCAGTTTGAATGGTGTGTGCCTTAAATGACTACCTAACTCCATTGGCGGACTCCAGAAGTCACCTCCTCTCTCTCTCGAGTTCACTTTTTTTCGTCTTTTTCATCCGTCTGTGGTGATATCAGAGGCTCTCTGTGATGCTTGCCAGGGTTGGAGAGGTTTCTGCCACCCCGGGCGGTGCTGGACAGGAAGTGATGCGGCGGATTATCTGGAAAAGAGAGAGAGAAGGAAATGGACACAAAGAAAGCTGGGAGGGACTGTGAAGGATTAGGACGTTGTTTTGATGCTTCGCCATTTATGTAGAGACTGGATGGATGGAGAAGCGAAGGCAAAGCTCTCTGGCCGGGCTCATAGGGTGCAGGCTGAATGAACCGAATCGCTCGTAATGGGCACAAATTGTCCCTGTGCTGTGTGACTAAACGGTGGAGTTTAGAGCCGTATGGAGGGCTTTTGTTCGGGGGCGGTAATGAGTCAAAAGCCCTCAGGGGGTCAATAAAAAGAAGGAGGGGGTTGTTGTAAAAGAAGCCAGGGAAGAGAATTTATCAATCACTCTTCTCTCTTCTTCTCCTGCATGGGATGAATGAAAATCTGTTGCTGAAGTCCTTAGAGTCCTTAGTGTCGAGTGCGTCCATTCATCACCTGCGACGGGGGTGAGGGGCTTCATTTCCAAGGGGTGAAACAGGCATCCGCTAAACCGCCGAATCCGATTATCACTAAAACTCAGCACTTAGTGTTTGTTAATTAAAGATACTTGACACCGAGCCGTGTAGTGCGCTTCAGTGATTACAATGGGAGTTATAATAGTGCCGTACTCTGTGAGATGGTCGGCCAAATTGCTAATTCACTATTTTGGATTCATTTTACTCATTCATCTGATCGATCACAAATAGGCCATGTTTAGGCTATGCTGGTTATGTAAATGTAAAATGTTTAATGTAAATGTTTTATAATTCAAACCCATTCACATGAAGTGAAACTGTATCTTGGTAATGCTTTTGCATTTTAAAATGAAACTTACAATGTGACCTTGGGAACATGGTTTAGTGAAACACCACCTACTGGTCAAAAATGGCAAATTAATATTAAATCTCAGAAAAAAACTATTGGACGATAATTAAAAAAAAATATCACAGTAATAAATTACAATTTACAACATATTCACATAGACAACAGTCATTTTAAATTGAAATTATATTTCACAATATTACCGTTTTTTTATATCAAATAAATGCGGCCTTGGTGAGCAGAAGAGACTTCTTTCAAAAATATTAAAAAAGATAGATAGATAGATAGATAGATAGATAGATAGATAGATAGATAGATTGACAGAAAAGTTTGGGATCTATATATACAGTATAGTTCATCTTCTGAGAAAATCATCTTCTTTACTTGATAACTATATAACTATAGTTACCATGGTAAATGTTTGTAAGGGTCTGCACACATGTGAATGGAGCGGTATCTCTGATGAAGAGCTCCTGTTGTCCCGCACTGAAAGATCCCAGCGCTCCTCTGAGGGACAGCTGTTAGAGCCCAGCCGACTGTTCATATGGATATGTATGTTAATGAACAGCAGAGAGAGAATGAATCTGCTTCACTGCTGCTCAACAAAGGGACGCGGTCAGGCCAGTCCCGAACACAGGGGGTTTCCAGCAGACGCATTACTGTCTCCTTATTAGCAAAACACAGTTAATGTGTCCAAATCTGCTTGATTCCTACGTGAGGTTTGTCTCTAGAGGTTTAGATGCTGATTTTGTCTAATTCAATTAGCCGACGGTGTTAAGTAATCCAGGTCTCTATTTAGTTTAAGTGTCTCCTGAGATTTTCTAGCGATATTTTGTCCCATGCGGAATTACAGCATTTGTCCTCTTAAACACCAAAAGATTAAACACATCAGATTCAAAATTAAAGCAAAAGCGCCCTTAAAAACATCAAACGATGCTGAGATTTTATTTTCAGGGATTGTTGCAAACCATGCATGCGGTTTTCATCCGACGAAGCCCATTTTCGATTAGATTCAAGCTAATAGATGCCTCAGTAAATTTGTTAAATGGACCAGAAAAATGCTACAGCGATTTTATGCTAATTAGAAGCCGGCTAATTGTTAATAGATTGCAAAAAGCATCAAGTAAGGATGAATGTTTTTCTCAGCGGTTTTCAGGTGAAATGAATTTTAGATTGATTCTCTTCTGTTTTGTACTTAAACTGGACTTTATGAATATATGTGCTTGTAAACAATGCACTAAACGGTTGGTTTGTTTATAATTATGCATTTAGCAACGGGCTGCATGTGAAGCCGGCTGATTGTTAATAGATTGTCATATTTTTTCTCTGTGATTTTCAGGTGAAATGAATTTTTGATCCCTAAACTGATCCCTACATGTAAACAATGCACTAAACGGTGGTTTGCTTGTCATTGTGCGTTTAGCAACAGGTAATGAGATGCTGCATGTACGAGTCCAGAGGAAGATGTATGTGGTTCCTGGAGAAATTAGCTTCATGGTTGCTCTTGGATTCGGATGCCAGCATGGGGCACAGGACACCATTGCCTCTCCTCTGTCAGCAGCGCTCGACCACAATGGTGTAGATTTGTGTGGCTGTGTGCCCTCCTCACACGGAGACAGCGGCCCCCCGTGAGGCCAGCTGTGAGGGGTTAATGACAGCTGATCCGCCCCACTGGGGGCCCGGGGCCTTTGTGTGTCTGAATCCACAGTTCACTCCCAGGAAGGAAGCCAAGCAGGAGAAATGGAAGATGAACAATGTTTGGATTTTGCTGCTCAAAGTGCTGCGTTTTGTGTCTCTGAGCAATCATATTAATCGTAAGTAATCATATTTAAAGGTGCACTTGTAACGTTTTAAGATTGAAATAGCAGCGTATCTTTATTTAAGCAAAATGGGAGAAACACAAGGAAACAGTGTGTGCAAGGAACAAACAACACCAGACGATGAGCACAGAGAACTGAAGGCGTTAAATACAGAAGATAGCGAACTCGATGAGAAACAGGTGTGCTCTATAATCAATAATATAACAAGCGGGAACAAAGAGAAGCAAACTAAAAGTCCTTGAAAACGAAACCAAAACACAGGCAAAACGTGACAGTCTGCTGTTCAAAAGATTGTAAAGACATTTATAATGTCACAACAAATAAATGCACTTTCTATTCATCAAAAAATACTGCAAAAAATGTATCACGGTTTCCACACAAACATGAAGCAGCAGCACGACTGTTCTCATCATTGATAATAATCAGAAATGTTTCAAATCATCATATTAAAATGATTTCTGAAGGATCATGTGACACTGAAGACTGATATTTCACAATATTACTGTTTCTACTGTATTTTTGATCCGATAAATGCAGCCTTGGTGAGGATCAGACATTAAAACCTTTAAAATTGTATGTGTAAACAAAGAATACTGATAAAGACTGTAAGAGGAACTTGATGTCAGAAAAATCTAACTATAATTTAAAAAAGAAAGGAAGTGTCGCAGCGTTACAGGTTTGAATATAATGTACAACAGGCACAAAGCATTTTATTAAACAAATAAATAAAAATCAGTAAAAGCAAAACATTTGCAGAATTGTATAAAAAAAAAAAATCTATATTCCACATTAGGTTTCTTTCAAATTCATTCATATTGCCTATGGATTGTATAAAGTGATATTTTAAACATCATGCACTATGCAAGAACATTTCAGCTCTAATGTACGGCATTGTCACATGACTGCATTATGTACAGTGATGTTAAATTCAGCATCCAGATCTCACCTCAGAATTTTATTGTACAACTTAACTTTTGTCCGTCTGAGCAAATAACGATCCATGAAACTGCTTGTGGCTGAGACAACTTTTGGTTTATTTTAAGTTGAGAGCATTGCATTGTGGGATACACTTTTCAATGCCTTTTGTAAAATGTTGCAAGTCGTCCAGGAATTATGTTGCTGCATGTAATATTTTCATCAAAATTCAATAATTTAAAAGTGTAACTTGTGGAAGTCGAAAAATACCTAATATTTAAAGGTGTATATATTTAAATGGAAGTGGGAAAGGACTTTCAATACATGTCCTGTCTTAAATCATGCTACTTTACTTTTTTAATGACTCTACAGACTGGAATTTCCCACTTTAAATGGCCGTTTGAAGTGAGTTGATTAGTTCCAGCTAATAGTTTGAAGAAGTTTGATCAAACCTCAAACTATTTCTCATTTGGCTAACTCTCTCTCTCTCTCTCTCTCTCTCTCTGCAGTATTCTTTCCTCTGGTGTGCTCAGTGAAGTTATGGTTTCTGCTCTGGCTCGGTGTCGGGGAGGTTATTGATGGCAGAATGAATGGAAGAGTCGCTGGCGACCGGCATGTATAGATGTGGATTTATCGCTCTGGATCCCTCCAACAATTTCATCAAAAGCCCATTGGCCTGTAGCGTTTGTCCCGTGATAAATCAGCCCGGGGCGCGGAGCGGATGAGAGACAGATGAGCGACTGGAGCAAAGGTTACGGTCCATCCCTCACGCCAACACAAATGCAACTCGCACTCAGATTTATGAAGAGAATCAAACCTCTTCACATTTTACCGGAGATCACTGACACACTCACAAAACAATTACTACAGATATTATTACTTCTGCAAAATCAGAATGAAGTTAATAATGGCGTCACCTGTGAACTGTGTAAGAAACGTACACTACTGTTCAAAAGTTTGGGGTCAGACTATTTAAATTGTAATAATGTTACAATTTTCACTGTATTTTTGATCAAATAAATGCACTAGTTCATGAGACTTAATTCAGAAATCTTAAAACAATCTTACCAACCCCCAAACTATATTTTATGTTATTTATTTTATTTGTTCTTTGCATTTTGTCTTCTTTTTGAAAGTGAAATTGCAGTATTTAGAAATGAATCGAGATGCCTTTAAAATTCCAATTGAATTAGTTTAATTAAATTATTTCTCTGACAGGATGTAGAATTGCAATTGTAACTGAAATGAAAGCGCAAAGACTGTCAAAAGAAACCTTAAATTTTAGCTTGACAAAAAAAATAAAAAAATAGTTTTGTTAGTTTAATAACCTATAAATCGATATATGTTTGAAATGCCACCTGAAAAAGTTATATTTTTCATCATAATAATAAAAAAAAGGACTTTTGTGGAGTAGGTTGAAAGAATGCTTAATTTCCCAGAATGCACTGTGGATGTGGGTGTGGCCAATTAGATTTTGTTCCGTTCAAATTCACACTCATGAACTGAAATTCATGGCCGATTATTCAGTTCTGAATGTTGCACAATATTTTGCACGTTTTGTCCCATGTGTGGCCTCATTGTCCTTCATCTTATCAAAAGTGTTGTTTCCCAGGATTTTCTGTGTCTTAAACGTACAGTATGGAATTTTTCGCCGCTAGGGGTCGCTAACCTCTTACAATAACAAAAGCGTAGTTTGATGACGCAACATTTACTAAGAATTATGGATCTTGTCGTCAACGTCAAGCCGACCGATCTAATAATGTTTATGGATGAGTAAATACATCGATGTTTTTATCATGACTGTGATATGAAGCAGGTCGGGATTGCTAAGAGACAGCTATCAGCTCCACACACGACGCGAGTCCCGCGGATATAAAAGGAATATAGACATTTCATTCTACCGAACTACACGCAAGTGCAGAATTACTACTCACAGGTCAGTTTATTAGACAAATTAAACTTGTGAGGTAACGCAGCGCTGTTTCACTTGGTCTAACATTACACTATCACACTAAACTGCATTTGAATGTGTTGAAATGTATGTGTTAGTTTGTCTGTATGAGACTAGCAGTAAGCTAGATCAACATTAGAATAACATACAGATCATATTCTAACATTTTATCATTTTTGAACTATATAACATTGATTACTTTTATGTAAATGTGCTCACCTGTTTAATAAAGTACATGTAGGAGCGGTCGAAGTCTCGGACGTGGAGCTCTCGTTTATATACTGTCTATGGGAGCTCTCGGCATCTCGAAAACACCGCGCTGATATTGATTCTCGTTTTAGTTCTCCTTTTTTATCCAAAGTCTGCTTGCCATGGTCCATAATGTTTGAACGAAACAACAACAGCGTGCAGATAGACATTGTGAACTCCACAGTTGTCCACATCTGTCGCTTTGGTTACTATCAGAGGGCTCTGGTTGCCATGGCAGTACGAGCGGAAACCAGGGACAGCGCGGATATGACGCCATTGACGACGACAAAATGGAAATTTAAAGTTTTAAATGGTTTTAAAGTTGTTGGAAACAGTCGGGATAATGTAAGTACACAACAAAAAAATATATATAACATAGATATAGTGATTTTTGCAATTTTTAAAGCAAAAAAGTTACATATTGTGCCTTTAAGGGTGTGTTCACAGTCACACTTGTAGTTCGGTTCTCTTGGTTCTTTTATTCCCGACCAAAACAAAACAAAAAGAGATACATTTAGTCCTGGTTTTCCATTTTTCCATTTTTAACACCGAACCTGAAGATACAAAACAGAAAAAAAAATTATATTTTGCGACAGGACTTACCAAATATCCAAGAGAATGCTTTGAACTGCATGCGCTTGTTTTATGTGCGTACATACGACAGTATTTTTATCAGCTGAGAACTCGTGAAGAGCTTATAAAATGTGTAAAGAAGTCAAAACAGCCGCAAGAATCCCTCCATCACGCACAAACGAAGATCTGCTGCAAGGAGACGCGTGTCTGACGTCTGTACCGTTACTGTAACTGTAATCATCAACAAAGCTCCTGTGATGAGAAGAACCAGGCGTGCTCGAGCATTCAGTCCTTTTTAGGTCACATCTTGTGACATCACATCCTGTTTTTGGTTCGTTTAGATGTGTTTGGTCCATATTGCGTTCATATTTTAGTTGATCCGCACCAGAATTCGGTCCGAAACCCACCTTTTCAGCGTCCAGGTCCGCTTTTTTGGATTCAGATGGCAGCGTTCACACTTATTGATATTAGCCACACTAACAGAGCAATCGCACCAGAGTTCGTTTTAATCCAACCAAACATGCCAAGTGTGAACACACCCTGAGAAACTCTGGGAAGGGATGGGATGAACTGGACTGAAGAGAGAGAGAGAGAGAGAGAGAGAGAGAGAGAGAGAGAGAGAGAGAGAGAGAGAGAGAGAGCGGATGGTGTGTTTGATGAGAGAGTGTGAGCTGCCGTTGATTTACTGTCTGTGTGTGTGTTTGAAGTGGTGGGCTGTAATCGGCCCTCGGGTTTCTCCCTGTGATCAGAGCGAACTCAAGAGATGGTAAACACACGCCTGGAGTAATCACACATCAAATATTGACACAACTACTCTACACACACACACTTTATTTCAAAACACCAGCCGTTCAACAGACTGACCAACAACAGAAAAGCTGCAAATGAAGTCTTTCACTTTAGTCTCTTGCTTCTCTGATGCTTCTCCTAAAAAAGACACCAGTAATCTCACATGTGAGTTTTATAGGAGATCTCAGCAATGTCTCAAACTGTGCTCAGTTTACCAAGCAAGCGAAGTCTGCGATCGAATTTCAGAGATCTCAGTATGAACTCAAACATTTTTCTCATCAAATTCTTCCAATGGCAAAAAGTGATCCATGTAATTGAAAAAATTAAGTTATGTGAACTTGACAATTCCACACTCCAACTTAATTTTTCCAATTATGCATGAAGTTTATTTTAAGGCAACAGGTTTCCTCACTTTTTAAAAAATTGTCAACTGATCACTTTTTACAGCATGATAGCATGATATATCAATAATTTTATTCTGTTTTTGAGAGGAAGAGACAAAGTTGAGAAAGTTTTAGCTTGATTTTTGTCATCATGCACTGCAAAAAAATACAAAAAAATTATTCTTAGAAGTATTTTTGTGCATTTTGTGTGCAAATATCTACATGTTTTCTGAGAATATATCTTGAATATGAGTTTCATCTAACTTAAAATACAATATTTTCTCTTATTTTAATATAAAAATGCTAAAGTTAAGAATAAACAAGTGAAAAACTCAGTAAAATACAATACACTTATATTAATGAAAACAAATCTTAATATCTTACGCAATGATCTTAAAGTAAATTGGTCTTGTTTAAAGGATTCTTTTATTTAAAAACTCATATTTTGCAGTGCGTGGAAGAAGCTTCTTGTTGTTGTGACTAGATCGACTAGTCGTCCAACAGTATATTAGTTGATAAGTGAGGTAAATCAGTTTTAGATTTGTTTCTTATTTATACATTTTTGATCACTTTAGTCACATCTGCTGTTCTACGCGTTGCATTCCTGACCCACTGCCGTACCGATTCAATCGCAGAACATTGCAGTAAAATCTCACATGAGTGAATTACATTTGCGCTCGCTCAGGTACGTAAATGCTACTGAACAAAGTCGAGACATTCTCATTCTCGGACCTCAAAGGTGCAGACGAAACTCTCAGTAATGCACACGCAGGTCGAGCGCTGCCCTTAAAGTCAACCGGAGCTGGACTCTATATGACTGCAGAAGAATGCAGGCGTTTGAAGTGTGTTTTATGTGTGTGTGAGAGATGAAACGCGTCCGGCAGTGAGGTTAGTGCCTGTGGCCACTGCAGACAGACTGCAGAAGAGCTGGCGTCAGGACGCTTGTGCTCAACCACCGTCGGGCAAGCCAACTCCTGTACGCCACTTAACACAGGAGGAGGGGTTTTCCTCTTTCCTTCTCTCCGTGTCTCACGCTGCCTTTATCTCGGAGGAGATCTTTATTATATGCACTGCACCTACCACTTACTGCTCCTGTAAAATCTCTTTCCTGTGCTGTCCTTCTCTCAACACACACACACACACACACACACACACACACACACACACACACACACACACACACACACACACACACACACACACACACACACACACACACACACACACACACACACACACACACACACACACACACACAAATAGAGTCAAAGGCCCTGTCCCATATGGCACAATTCACGTGCACTTGCGCTCTTGTGGACTTATAATGGTGTGTGTCCATTAAGTCCACAGTACCATAGGGTGTCCCATTTGTCATTTGTGACCCTGGACCACTAAACCAGTCACATGGGTAAATTTTTCGAAATTGAGATTTATATCACATGGAAGCTGAATAAATAAGCTTTCCATTGATGTATGGTTTGTTAGGATAGGACAACTATTTGAAAATCTGAAATCTGAGGGTGCAAAAAAATCAAACCATTGAGAAAATCTCCTTTAAAGTTGTGCATTTATGTTGGCGATTGTGCTGCATTCATTCACACAAATACATTTTTTATATATTTACGCTAGGAAATTTGGCATAAAAGAAAAATGGATAATTTTGACCCATACAACGTATTGTTGGCTATTGCCACAAATATACCTGTGCGACTTGTGACTGGTTTGGTGATCCAGGGTCACATTTTAGGTTTCAGAAGTGTGCTTGTGAGCGGCCGATATGCACCCTTGACATTTGTGTGCTTTATTTAACATGTGTCAATACTCTAAGGGGCGATATAGTTTCCTTCAAATGTCTATCTATGCCATTAAAGTGCAGTCTTAAGAGTAAAGCTTCTCTAAAGGGGGTTCTCCTGAAAGAGAAAAATGAAGAAGTTTAACACAAATGCCTACTTTAGCGCTCATTGAGGCCTCAATAAGAATTCAACATGCATGCATAATGCATAATCACAAGACAAAACAAAACTTATTGATTTTTTTAATATCTCAGTTGCCTATTAAAGCTCATGAGAGCCACACTGACTTGCTCACAGTGTCTCGTGTAAATTGTGTCACTTTGATTCAGGGTTATTATAGTTAACCAAAAATAAAAATATATATATTTTTTTTTACTTAAAATAAAAGTCAAAGTTAACTTAAGTAAAATAAATGATTAAAAAATATATTGTATTTTTAGCTAGATGCCAAAGTAATATTTCTCATTTTCATTTAGTTTAACTTACTTACTACTAAAGCCACTCAAACTGAAATGAAAATTATTAAAAACTATAGACATACTTAAAAAAAAAAACACTAACCAATAAAAATTACAAAAAACACCAACATTTATAAAACAGAAAATACAAAAATCTAAACTCATTCAAAATAATTTTCGTAATGATTTTAAAATAACACTGCTGTGACACGGTCAAAAATAGATAAATATTTAGGCCTAAATTTAAGATTTATGTATTTGAATTGCATATAAAATTTGAATTACACAGTTTTATCATAAACAAACTAATAAACTTAATGTGATGCACATTTGTCAGTTATAAAAATGATCTGCAAAAAAAAAAAAACATGGCATAGTTTATTATTATCTATTAATAAAATACATTTTCAAATTTTTCCATATTTTCAAAATAGATTTATTCAAATAGTTCAGAACCCGCATAAATCCGTTCATTGTTCAAACAATGAAATGTATTCAGTTTTTAACGCGGTTATTAACTTCAAGTATAAATGAGGTTATAATTATTGATGATAAATATATAAACCAGGTTATTGTGTATTTAAAACACATTCAGTTTGTTACAGAAATCATACACGTTTCCTACCTGTTTAATTTATGTGTGATTGACAAATATGCATCTCATTAAGTTTATTTGTTTGTTTTTTTAATCCAGATGCATGGAAATTTATATGCAGTTCAAATACATAAATCTTAAATTTAGGCCTAAATATTTTTCGAGTGCAGTTAATAAATCTTTGAGATCAAAGATGGACTATATATTCACGTGTTCGTTTGTGACTCTTTTCTTGTCAAAAGGCTCGTGAGTCTTCAGGGCAGTGAGTGACCCCGGTGTGACCTCTCGTCTGTGCTCTAATCTGCCGGTTTCATCTCAGGACGAACCGTCTGAGAGGTCAGATCACGCTCAGGCCTTCAGGGACACAAATGACCTGAGATACACAGAATATTCCCGTCTCTACTGTCCCAGACCCGGTGACAGGCCTCTCGTTCTGTTCATGTGTTCCCTGCAGATGAGCGCTGGTTTATGCTCACATCAGGCAGAAGCTTTTATCCAAACAATCTTAAAGTTAGTTGAGCTGGTAAACTGGTGATTTATTATCATTTCTAGCCTGGATGGTCCATCACATTTCATCCCAAAAAATAAAAAGAAGGAAGTTTAGGGTCCAATTCTCACTATTAGTTGCTTATTAGCATGCGTATTACTTGGATATTGGCTGTTTATTAGTACTTATAAAGCACATATTAATGCCTTATTCTGCACGATCATATTCTACATCCCTTAATCTACCCAACACCTAAACTTAACAACTACTTTACTAACTATTAATGAGCAGGAATAAGGAGTTTATTGAGGCAAAAGTCATATAGTTAATAGTGAATATGTGTTCCCCAAACTATAGTGTGACCAGATTATTTATTTATTTATTTTGTGGCACTACTTTATATGACAAAACATTAGATGTTTTATTCAGATGACTTTATTATATATGTATAATATATAATGTAATATAATAATATTTTGTATGATGGAAATTAAGCTTTTTAAAAATGAAGACAAAAGTCTGTGTATTTCAGTAATTCAAATTAAAAGGTGAAACTAATATATTTAGTATATATAACTATATTCATATACATGATTATACTTTTCAGAGGGCCGACATTTCTGTATTTAAAATCCTTTTTTTTTTATTGATTTCATGTAATATTCTAATTTTCTGAGATTTTGAATTTGGTAAATTTTTTAATCATAATCACCAAAATTATAACTTTTGCACTTTTCACATTTTTCGAGTTTCATCTGTATGTGTGTATATATATATATATATGCATACAATAAATGTAATTCCTTTCTTTTGATATCTGGGTGAAACAGACAGATTCACCCTTGGCACATTTTCCTGGTTCCTCCTTCACAGTCCGGAAGAGTCCGGCATCAGCCTGACATTGCGCAGGATGAAGGTTAAACGCCTGCATGGTAAAACATGAGCGTCAGATTGATAGAGAATGCGGTGTGCGTCTGTAAACACGGTGTTCCTGGCGGATGATGACGTGAGGTATGAGGGATCACTGTCCATCTGTCAGAGAAAGACAGAGAGAAACGAGGCGCTTTAATACAGCGCTGAGAGAGTTACTCGGCACTTCTCGGAGGGTGTTTACGTGAACGCAAGCACATTATAAGATCAGAGAGAAGTCTGCCACTCTCTTCCTCTCCGTGTCTTTTGAAGTGGCTTGGGTTCAAATTACCGCAGTAAAATAAGTGTGAGTTTGACGGGCCCGTCCCGTCCGTCAGGCCGTGCAGCAGAAGGTGTCTGATGAAGAGCATGTAATTAGTCAATGCTTTTCTAGCCTTTAGCCTCACAATAGGCACTTAGCTTCTGAAAGGAGCTCATTGTTTTGGGATTGCACACTTGGCCAGATCTCTCCCACACCAGATTGGCTCTCATTGTAAGGAGACACCGAGAGTGGAAACGTACATTACAGGACCGGGTCCTGTGGCTCTCAGGAGGCCGTTCACACGACAGCGCTTTCATTAAAAATTATTCACTTTTTATGTGTTTTGGCCGTTCATTTACACGACAACAGTGTTTTGGGGGCCTGAAAACGATAACTTTTGAAAACGGGTTTCAGAGTGCACGTTTTTGAAAGTGATACCGTTATCATCTCTGTGTAAACAAAAAAGAAAACGTGAATATGTGAAAATGGTGACGCATGGACATCATTCGGAAAACCCTTGAAACCACTTTGCAACCACCTAGAACACCCTGGCAATCACTTAAGCCCAACAAACTACCTAGTGACCACCCAGAACTCCCTAGAAACCACTTTACAACCACTAGAACACCTTAGCAATACCCTAGCAACCACCCAGAACTCCCTAGAAACCACTTTACAACCACTAGAACACCTTAGCAACCACTTAGCAATACCCTAGCAACCACCCAGAACTCCCTGGAAACCACTTTACAACCACTCAGAATTTCCTAGCAACCAGTTACACAAAAGAAATCACAGAGTAACCACCTAGAACACCTTAGCAACCACTTAGCAATACCCTATCAACCACCCAGAACTCCCTAGAAACCACTTTACAACCACTCAGAATTTCCTAGCAACCAGTTACACAAAAGAAATCACAGAGTAACCACCTAGAACACCTTAGCAACCACTTAGCAATACCCTAGCAACCACCCAGAACTCTCTGGAAACCACTTTACAACCACTCAGAATTTCCTAGCAACCAGTTACACAAAAGAAACCTCAGAGTAACCACCTAGAACACCTTAGCTTCCACGCAACAACCACCCAGAACGCCCTAGAAACTACTTAGCAACCACCCACACCTTAGCAATAACTTATCAAAGCCCTAGCAACCACCCAAAACATCCTAGCAACCACTTAGCAATGCCCTAGCAACCACCCAAAACATCCTAGCAACCACTTAGCAATGTCCTAACAACCACCTAAAACAACCTAGAAACCACTTAGCAATGCCCTAGCAACCACCTAGAACACCTTAGAACTTTTGCACTACTTAAAAATGTCATTCTTCTTCTTCACAATTTTCTGCAGTTGATATCAGATATCAGACAAAAAACTATGAATAATCAGATATAATTCAAACATATTTGAACATAGCGAGTCTGTTTTTCCATTTTTCGTGTTTTTTTTTTTTTTTTGACAATTCATTGAAATGTAGGATTTATGTATGGAAAACTTTCCATTGATTTTAGAATGTTTACAAACTGACTGAAAGCGACGATGTCAATCGTAATATTTGCATGCTGAATTCTGATTGATCTATAGACGTAAAACTTTTACAGTTTTTCTCGATTGCTTAAACACATTTCTTGAAACTATGCCTCGTATTCTCAAAACTATAAACACAAATCCATAACGTCTCACCCAATTCCCCAAACATCATATTTTCAGGTCAAAATGAAGCTCTACACTCAAAACCATTCACTCTTGCTGAAAAACCAAACTTTGACCTCAGACTGGACACACAAGCACTCAAAATCACACACACTACAACATAGTCTAACACAGTGGTGCAATAAATTCAAAACAACATTTCCAAAACTGGTAAGTTATGTTGCTTGTGGTTCCCCCCTCACAAACCTTTTCACATGATGAACACAAAAGACACAACCAGTGGATACATTGGCACATACACAGAAAACACACACACACAATTGTTTTTTTTTTTTTTCTATTTTACTCTTTTTTTTTTTTACTCTCTCCTCTAATTATTTTTTTATATTTACTTACAGTAAGATTTGTGTGACCAACATATGACAGTAAAAGGGCACACACAAACCATATTCTAATATGGAATTCGCATTGTATTGGAATGGTAAAGAGTGTTGGTCGTGACAGGAGGGCCTCCACTCAAGGATACAATATGATGGATACGTCTAAGAATGTTCCACATATGGTTGAAATACCATCATTTGCCTGAAAGATAACATTCTGGGAGTCAAGACTATAAAGGAGAACGGATGCCCTCCCTTCACTGTCACACTCTGCAGCCACTCTGTGTGACTGTACGACTGCTGGCCTTTTCTTGCAAGAAAATAAACCTCATCAAAGACTATTGGAAATGTTTGTCTTTTATTCAGTGATAGAATTTTGTTTGCCACCACTCCTCCCTGAAGGTTCTCGAGGCGACGGTAAAGCGACTCAAATTTGGCCTTACTCGTAGCCCAGCCTCCCTCATAGTCATACCATTGACTAACACATGGGCAACTAGAGTGGCTTGAATTTCATCTGAGACTGCTTGTCTTCTTGCCCTTCCTCCTCCTCCTCCTTATCCCTCCTCCATCTCTTCCTTCATGTCTTTCTGGAGCCATTGTTCCAAAACGCAATAAACTGATTTGGGCCCTTTTATATATCTATTGAAGGTTCTGATTGATGTGTGTTAAATTTTGACTCTTAGTGTTTCCACCTGGGTAATTGTGTGCTAACTGAGCTGAAGCTGTGCTGACTTGAGTGAACAATTTTGAATGCTAGTGCTTTCTAAATGACAACATGGTCTAAGCAATGAGAAATGAAGGGATTTGTGTGTAGAGTTTTGCAGTGACAGTTCAACAAATCTGACTCATGTGTCAAAACAGGGAATAGAGTTTAGAGTTTAGAGAAATGGGTGTGCTTTTTGATAAATGGCATTATGGTTTTGAAATTTTAGTTCAAAAACCTGGTTATAGTGTTTAAGCAATCGAGAAAAACTGTAACACTGTTCTTCCATGGTTTCTTCAGGAGGTCTTGGTCTCTGACGGAGGGATGGCAGAGACTCTCACAGTCTCATCTGCTCTCGGCTCGTCCCGCTGTGGACACAGACTGTTCGGGCCGCTTCAGGTGCGTTTATTGCCCTCACCCGGGGCTAAAAGGTGTCCCGCGGTAAAGCAGCTAATGGGTGGGGAAAGCTTTTACCTCCTGCTTTGGAGAGTTTTGTTGTTTGATCTTAAAATACCTCCGCTGATGAGGTCGCCGCGTGTGCTTAGATTGTCCTGGCGGGAGTAATGGAGCAAGATTGAGCCGCGTTCTCCCGAGCGACTGCTCTCTCGCCCTCCGCACGGCGCGACTCTTCAGGCCTGTGATTTTCAGCTCATTTTGCTGATATGATTGAAAGTGGATGGGTTGCTGCACAAACTTCTTCCATTTGTGAAGTTTGTTTTTGTATGGGAACACACACACTGAAGTGTTTGTGAGTTTAAATTTATATCAGATATCTGACAAACAGGTCTTCATGTGTATGAAAACAATTGTTGTGAAATGGACTGTTCTGACTCTGAATCTGTTCGGATGAGCCACTTTTAAAACTCTTTTAAAGGCCCACTGAAGTGCTTTGAAACGCACAGCATTATTCAATGTGTTGATGTTTTTCCACTGAAACAGGAAGAAGGGGCGGGGCATATCGAACAGCTCCTCCCCTTTTATAAAATAGCCAATAGCGTTTAGTTTCTATCACAGCTCGTCCAGAGCCGTTGAGTTCAGTAAAGCCGCAGTTTCCTCCTGATCTCTAACAGTTTCTCCTCATAATCTCCTCCATATCGCTTCAAAATACAGTATTCTGTGCAGAATTCAAACGGGTCCGAATCTTTTTATGATCCGCTCTGTGTTTCGTGTCTCTGGACCGGAGCTGTGGCGGTTCACGTGACACTAACGTGAAACCAGACTTCATTCGCCCCAATGGAAAGATTATTTACACTGTCTGAATCATTCCCTATCCCCTATATAGTGCACTATGTGCGCCATTCAACATGTAGAAAAAAAGGAAATGTATGAACAAGTGACCGATTTCAGTGTCTATTTATAACGTAGGGGGCGGAGCTTCAGATTCTAGAGAGCATTTGATTGGACAGAAAATCTGATGTGAGGCTGAAGTGCAGAGTGATGTCATCAAAATCATTGATCTGAGAGGCTGTAAGTTTTGAATGCTTATATCTTCTAAATGTGAATTTTGTCATTGTTTTGGAGAGCACTAGCTTATAGATAACAGTAAGGCAAACATATTCATACTAAAATAAAGTAAAACTTCAATTTTGGTTTCATGGGGACTTTAAGTGTAAAATCTTGACACAAACCTCCAGGAAAAGCAAGGTTGGGAATTTTGTAATCTTAAATCCGGATGATGTTTATGTGTTTGTGATGATGTGCTGGGGGATTTATCCTGGATAAAAGACTCTATAACCTGTAACCAGGGTGTTTATGTGGTGGAGTCATATAAAGAAACTAGAGGATGCTGGGAAGGGGAAAACTATTCCTCTCACAGCCGAGGGTGCGTTTACACTACAATGATGTGCTAAAAACATAAAAGATTTCCCTTTACATTTTTCGCGTACAGACGACAACATTGTCAGAGCGATCCTCGTTCACGCATCCATGAAAACAATTAAAACCGCTGTATTATTCACGCCAGGCCAGTAGATGGCGATGTCACTTTGTAAAGAAACACACACGTCTATAGACTGAACACGTGATACACATGCGCATGACGTCACTGTTTTCACAAATTTGTGTTTTTTTTTTTGTAGTTTCCACGGAGACGATAACGATATCGTTTCCACAAACTTGCACTTTGAAACCCGTTTTTTAAAGTTTGTGTTTTCAGGTCCCCAAAATGCCATTGTCGGGTAAATGAACGGCCAAAACACATAAAAGGTTTTCAGTTTTTAGTTGAAAAAACTGTATTGTGTAAACGGCCCCTAGAGGCCAATTCCCACCGCTCATGTTTGTTGTGTTTTGTTGGAACAGTGTGTTACCCCTGTCTGCATCTCTTGGTGTTGGTCACTAATGTTCGATCAGTGTTTGTCGGTGTCTGTTGGGGAAGTGTGAACATGACAGTTATTTTTCATAAAATTCTAAATCCAACAGCCAACTTGTTTGTCTGTGTGAATTGACCCTTCGCAGGGAGTTTGATTGACAGGCGATCTGACCAATCATAATCCGCCATCCGCCGAATCCGCCATTTTTGTCTGACAAAGCAGTCAGGAGAGTTAGTAGATTAACGTTGGAGGATTTGAACTTCAGTGTGCTGACGTCTTTCCGCGGTTAAAACAACATTCCTTCTGATGTTCATTCATGCTTATTTGATGCTATAAATGAACTAGAAGGAAGAGATGATCGGTTCACGAGC
>NC_140216.1:37762351-37767351 GCF_951802725.1 Rutilus rutilus | reverse complement strand
ATTTTTCTATTTTTTTTTTTTTTTTTAATAATTCATATATCTGATTTATTTAATTTCTTATTATTTATTTATTTATTTATTCATTCCGTTTTTGTCTTTAGTGTTTCCCCCCGGGCCCTGATCTACACATCCGGGGTGACTCACTTAACCTACTTTAGCTTCTTCAAGAACATGATCTGCTAAGAAAAGAAGTGCTTCCTTTACAGATGCAAGCAATTACAAATTACTGTCTGCAAGTAACAGGAAGCAAATAAATAGCCAACAAGTAATAAAATAGATTTGAGGTAGCATGCACAGTGTGTTATTGCACCTTATTTTAAATGCTAATATAATTAAGCTAATAAATAAAGCTATTTACAGAATATGTAAAAAAATAAATTAAAAAAATTAACTTGACCTTGTGATTTTTCAGCTCATGCCAAGAGTTCAACTTCACACAACCACCAGAGGGCATCAGTGGCAAACACTGACACAGAGGACAGCACTACTGAAGAAGAAAAAGAAAACATATATATATGAAGGTGTTGTACTATTACTTTGTTCACCCATTTTCCTAATTTGTATTGTCCCTGTGTTCCACTCTGAAGGCTCATCATCACGCCCTGATCCCTCCAGAGTCAGCACTTCCACGGGATGAAAACTCTTCCTGGGAATGCACTTCTGTGTCATCTTGCCTGCGCAAAGAATCATGGGAGCGAAGTGTCCATCAGTGGTAAACCATCCATTCTGAAGGGCCCTCTGAGCACTAACGCTAACTCATCTTTTTTATAACCTGTCAAAACCATATTTAAAGGGATACTCCACTTTTTTTGGAAATAGGCTCATTTTACAACTCCCCCAGAGTTAAACAGTTGAGTTTTACCGTTTTCGAATCCATTCAGCCGAACTCTGGGTCTGACGGTACCACTTTTAGCATAGCTTAGCATAGATCATTGAATCGGACAGGACCATTAGCATCTCTCTCAAAAAAATGACCAGAGTTTCGATATTTTTCCTATTTAAAACTTGACTCTTCTGTAGTTACATCGTGTACTGAGACCGACGGAAAATGTAAAGTTGCGATTTTCTAGGCTGATATGGCTAGGAACTATACTCTCATTCCTGCGTAATAATCAAGAAACTTTGCTGCCGTACCATGGGTCCAGCAGGCGTAATGATATGACGCAGCGCCTGAAAATAGGTCTTAGACAAACTTAGTCCCGATCACGTTGGAAGTTACTGAGCTGGGGACTATTTTCAGGCGCTGCGTCATATCATTACGCCTGCTGCACTCATGGTACAAAGTTTCTTGATTATTACGCAGGAATGAGAGTATAGTAGAAAATCACAACTTTTCATTTTCCGTCGGTCTTAGTACACGATGTAACTACAGAAGAGTCAAGTTTTAAATAGGAAAAATATCGAAACTCTTTGGTCATTTTTTTGAGAGAGATGCTAATGGTCCTGTCCGATTCAATGATCTATGCTAAGCTATGCTAAAAGTGGTACCGCCAGACCCGGAGATCGGCTGAATGGATTCGAAAAAGGTAAAACTCAACTGTTTAACTCTGGGGGGAGTTGTAAAATGAGCCTATTTCCAAAAAAAGTGGAGTATCCCTTTAAGACATTGTGAGGACCCACAGAAACCCTGAAGTAAACGTATTACCAGAATAAACAGAAATATGATCCTAAAACGTGTGTGAATGTGTTAGGCAGCGCTTTAGCATTTCAGAATCAGAACAAACATTTCATTATGATGATTTCGCACGATTGTTTGAGACTGCAGGTGCGTCCCAACGTTCACACACGTTCACACTGAAAAGTACAAATTGAAAAAGTGCACTTAAGAAACTCAGATGATCAACTTAATTAACAGAAAATAACTACCAGACTCTGATGTTGATTGACAAAATAAACCATATAAAGTTCATAAGTGCTAGTGTGTCATTTAGGTTGCATTTTTGTTTGAAAATCTAGTTGCATGGCATCAAATAAAGACTCTGCTCTATTTCTTGGTCAACAATCAAATGTCAGGTCAAGCCATCTTTATTTCTATAGCGTTTTATACAATGCAGATTGTTTCGAAGCAGCTTTACAGTGATAACAGGAAAATAACGAGTTCATTTGGCCTGTAAAGCAGCTCTAGAACACAATAGTGAACAGTCATTAATCAGTTCATTTCAGATATAAAGCAGCTTTTCATCAGCTAAACTCAGTTCTCATCCAATAATGTCAGCGTAGTCAAATCTGCTGAATATTAATGAATATTAAGTGTGAATATTAATGTAACCATATTCAACAACGAGAACATCGTAATCATGTTTTGTTCATGTCCGCTCCAGTGCTGCTGCTGTCAAGCTAAAGAATAACTAGATATTTTCAAATTCTTGTACAAGTTTCAGTCAAACTCATTTAATGTGTAATTTCATATACTGACATATTTACAACATAATATAAATAATAAGATTTAGACATACAGTAGAAGATCTAATCAGACCCAGTGGAGCAATAAGAGATAAAAGAAGATATTTGGTGGCTGTAAAGACTGTAAGAAATAATTCAAATATTCCACGTGCATGTACATGAAAACTTAGTTATTGTAATAGTAAAGTAATTGCACTGAAGTTGTTATTGTTATCTAAGAAAAGATCGTGTCAGCCAGGCTCAAATGCTGCAGGATCTTTTCTAACTTTTCATCATTCTCACATTTAGCAGGCAGAAACTTACAAATGAGGAACACAGTTATGCAGTTGGTCAACAATATTTATAGGCTATAGCTTTATTAGCTTAGGAAACAAACTCAATGTGACGCTATATAAGCTATCTGATTGGATAAAATCTTGAAAAAAAGGATTCTGAAAACAGATTAGATCACAAAATCCAATCTTGGTTTTGATCTGATCAAATCAACCAGTTTGTGTTGTTCAAAACTTTTTAGTATGATTGGAATAACTTTGATCAAAAAAAAAAAAAAATCACGATCATGATCCCAGCAGAAGGGTGGATTTCAGGAACAAAAATGTAATAAAACTTTAAAACTTGTCCAAAAAAAAAGAAAAGAAACAATTGTATCATTTAATACACACACATTTGCTCTTGATTAGTTTTCTTGATTGCTTTTATGAGAGAAGTTCCACCCCATCTCATATTTTGTCCTCACCATGTCCCTTCAGGGGCTCCGTAGAGCACTAATCCAGATTTGGTAATCTGAAAAAGTATCTGGATCAGGGTGATCCAATCCCATTTTGCCTTGAAAAACCGGTGTTGTGCCGAATTTCGACTGCCTGCCAAATTTTTACCCCCCCTCGTTGAAGTCAGTACCTGATATTAATCATAACCCCTCCCCCACTACTAATCCTGAACCTACCAATGGGGGGGGGGTAATAATTTGGCGGGGGTCAAAATTCAGCACAACACCGACACAAAAGTAAGAGGGATTACCTGATCCTGGATAGCACAACATGGGATTTCCAACAACTGGGCCCATGATTTGCTGATTTTTAGTGTTTGTATGAAGTTCTTAAATTCACATATTTATATAGCACAAATAAACACAACAGAAGTTGACCACTGTGCTTTACAAGGTAAAAGTCCAGGAAACATGAAAGAAGGAGCAAAATAAACCATTAACACATAATGTAATAAAACAACTGAGATTTAGTGAAATGCCCGGTCAAAAGGATAACATTTTAGCTTAAATCTAAACTCATGTAAAGAGGACAGGGATCTCGAGGATAAGTGGAGGCTATTCCATAGACCATTTAAAGGGGTCATATAATGGTACATGCACTTTTACAAGTTGATTGTACTGAAATGTGTGTTGGCAGTGCCTGTACACAACCATCATAAAATGATAAAAATCCATCCAGTGGTTTTGTTTTAATCTCCTTTTATGTTTTCCAATCTCTCAAATCAAGCCGTTCGACCTTGTGACGTCACGCGGTCGGACGCCCCTCCCACGATTGTTGATTGACAGCAGCGTTTCAACACAGACCCGTCCTCCCTCGTGAGCGAGCTGTCAGTCATAGTCATTGTTGATACGCTGGAGCACTGTCTATGAGCACAATGGCGTCTAAGCGATTGTGGTGTTCTGTTCTTGGGTGTAATAAGGAACACGGCAGTCATTTTGATATTCCTAAATCCGTACAGCTGAAGACGCAGTGGCTGAGTTTGTTTTCGAAGGGAATATTCCCCACGATCAACGTCATTGCTTTCATGTTTGCGCGAATCATTTCACACAAGGTCAGTATAAAGCTGGTTTTGCTAAGAAGCTGCTCCTGAAAAAAGGATCGGTACCAACTATTCGTGTTCCTGCTGAACCTCCAGAAGAACTGAAGTGAGTGTAACGTTTTATTAACCTTTATATTAATATTTATATTAATCTTTGCAAATCGTTAGCACGCTTCACGATGAATGCGGCTGTTTACACTCAGGGTACATTACGGCATGTTTTCTATGTACGACATTCTCAATATAATTCATAATCCCACGTTTATAATGAACAACGCCTTATGGTTATTGTGTTATTGTGTTACAAACAGTGTACGCACAGAACAGAGGGGCGGGGTGAGCAAAGCTCATTATCATTTAAAGACACATGCACTTAAACAGCGTGCTGAAAAAAGAGCTGTTTTTGACCAGGTAAAATGAGTGTTTTCTTACTATACTAATGAGAATTTTTAATTAAAGTATATTACAAACTTTTAATTTAGACCCTAAAGAATCATATTAGCTTGTACAAAAATGGCATTATATGACCCCTTTAAGGATTTGAAAACAAACAACAACATGTTAAAATCAACTCTATGACGCACCGGCAACCAGTTAGGAGACATTAAAATAGGGGTAATATGTTCATGTTTGCGAACCCCAGTTAGGAATCTGGCTGCAGCGTTTTGAACCATTTGAAGCCTTGTAATGGTAAAACTGGGATATTCCTGCATATAAAGAATTACAGTAATCCAGGCGGGATAGAACGAAAGCATGTGTGACTCTTTCAAGCTCTTTAGGTGATAGGAAAG
>NC_140216.1:37742351-37757351 GCF_951802725.1 Rutilus rutilus | reverse complement strand
TAATAATATAAATAATATAAGCAAGAGATATTTTCAAATTCTTTCACTCAAGGTTTTTTTTAAATAATATGATAAGATAATGTACATAAATAACAAATATATTTCATATAATCAAAACATAATCATGTTTTGTTAATGTCAGCACTGCTGTTATAATAATATAATATAATTAATATAAGCAGAAATATTTTGTATATATTTAATAAATTATTGTATATTTTCACTAAAATATTAATTTCGTTAATATAAGTAAGATTGTGTGTGTGTGTATATATATATATATATATATATATATATATATATATGTATATGTGTATATATATATATATATATATATATATATTATGTTATTTATATTTACTTTTACAAATTAAATATACTTGTGTGATAAATTAATTGGAAAGAATTGGAAAATGTCTTTTGCTTATATTATGTATATTTTTGCTTTAATTACAGCAACACCGGAGCTGACATTACAAAACATAATTACCTTGTTCTGTGTTGTCAATTTTTTATTTCTTATTTATACTTATTAATACTAATATATATGTATGTATGTATGTATATATATATATACATACATATAATAGATAGACAGACATACATACATACATATATATATATATATATAAGAAATATGTTATTTGTAATGGAATTTTTTTAGAAGTATTTTCATTAGTGTTTACAGACTTTTGCAGCCCACTGTACTTTAAAAATTTGTTAGTATAATATGAATAAGCCTTTTTGTCATGAAGAGTTTGTTTCTCAAGCCTTTGATCGGGAAGTGAAGAGACTGTGGTTCACACACCCACTTACTCTTCCTGTGAACCCGCCCACATCTGCTGACTCTGACATCTCACTGTGTGTGTGTGTGTGTGTGTGTGTGTGTGTGTGTGTGTGTGTGTAGGATGCACAACCGTCTCCTCTCGCATTGCTCGCAGCGACGTGCAGTAAAATAGGAGGTGTTGGCAGCGAGGGTCAGGCGAACACACAACAGCAGATAATAATCGACCCGAACCAGGGTCTTCTTCAGCTCCAGAACCCCACGCAGCAGCTCGAGCTCGTTCCCGCACAGTTGACAGGAAACGGCTGGCAGATCATCGCAACTTCCCCTGCAACTGCAACCAAGGACAACGTTGGCACTAACGTCATCACCAATGAAGGCGTCGCGGGGCGAAAGATCAAGGCCGTCGGCTCGAATAATTCCCCTGGCGCGCAGCAACAGCAACAGCAACAGCAACAGTTTCAGATCATCCAGGTGCAGAATCTGCCGAACTCGTCGGGTGGGATTCAGTATCAGGTCATCCCGCACCTTCAGACCGCGGACGGACAGCAGATCCAAATAAGCCCCAGTAACCCCGCAGCGTTAAGCGTTCAGCCCGAACAGATCCAACTCATTCCCACTGGAAACAACCAAGCTATTTTGGCCACGCCCCAAAGGACGGGATCCACCAGCATTGTCACTCAAAACCAGACGATCCCGCTTCAAATCAGGCCGTCGTTTCCTCTGCAACTGCAGACCATTCAGGGTACGCAAACGCCTATGGTGACCACGTTACCCATTAACCTTGGCGGTGTGACTTTGGCTCTGCCGGTTATCAATAACGTAGCGGGAGCGGGAGGTTCGGTTCAGCTGGTCCAATCAGCCGACGGAAGTATTTCCAATGGAAACCAGCTGATCGCGACGACTGTCACTAGCGCGGCCGAATCCAGTGGAGTTACAACCTGCACGACGACTGCGACGGGCACCGATTCTGTCGTCGTGACCTCTACGGATGGCATGACGTTATCCTCGGCGTCCGTCGGAGCTCCCGAAACCCAGAAGGACAGTCAGTCGGGTGATGCAGACGTGCAGAACTTGGCCCAGTCCAACGGCCTCCAACCTGCATCCGATCAGACCGGCCAAATCCAGCAGTTTCAAATCGTGGGGCATCCGGTTCTCCAGCAGATCCAGATCCAGTCGCCCCAGCAGCAGCAGTTAGTCCAGGGCTCCATACAGATCCAGCCCGGCCAGACTTTACAGCCGCTTCAGCAGAACCTCCAGCTTCAGGCCTTCCAGAACCCCACGCAGGTTCTGATCCGGACGCCCACGCTCACCCCGTCAGGGCAGATCAGCTGGCAGACCGTCCAGGTCCAGAATGCAGGGATGCCCCAGCAGCTGACGCTCGCCCCCATGGCGTCGAACGCAGGCGGCGGGACCTACGCTCAGATCGCCCCGCTGACGCTCGGAGGCTCGCCCATCACGCTCACCGCGGCCCAGCTGCCCTCCGGCACCGGCGTGCAGACGGTGAACATCGCAGGTTTGGGCACGGCTGGAGTCCAGGTGCAGGGCGTCCCGCTCACCATCACCGGCGTGCAAGGTAAGGCCCGCGCGACACCTGTTGAACATTTGTGTATGATATTTGTGTATAATATGTGAAATCAGGAGTGTTTTGATTAATAATTGGATTAATAATTATATAATATATATGTGAAATCTCATATATAAAAAAAAACGTTTCCATCCCAAAAACAAAGGGATAAACAGTTTGTTTTAATATATGAGTTTTGTCCTGTTTTAGGACATATATGATAACAAAGCATATATTCCCTTAAGAATAATTGATATTTATTTATTTAAAATTTTTTTGCATTACAGTAATATAAAATTTTATTAAATAAAATTTGGGGTGGGGGTGTGCTCTAACTGTCAAGGTAAGACCCGCCCACCTGTGGAGCCGCGCGTCATGTGACACCTTTTGAAAACCGTATTTGTTAATATTTGTGTATAATATGTGAAATCAGGAGTGTTTTTATTAATAATTGGATTAATAATTATATTATAATTAATGATAATTAATATTTAAGCTATTTATTTGGAATTTATAAATTTTCATTTAAATTTACGTTGGAGGATCTCATTAAAAAAAACGTTTCCACCCCAGAAACAAAGGGAAAAACATACATATAACATATATGTGACGCAACATCTGTATGATATTTGTGTTATGATGTGAAATCAGGAGTGTTTTGATTAATAAATACAGTAGTCAACATTTGAAGTGGATAAAAAAAGGTCATCAAAGTTGTCCTAAGACGAGAACGGGTATTGTTCAAAATACATGTATAACTTTGATGAAAGGTTTTGATCCACTTCAAATGTTGACTACTGTATATAAGCTATTTATTTGAATTTTTTTTTTTTTTTTATTTAAATTTAAGTTGGAGAATCTCATTAAAAAAAACATTTCCACCCCAAACACCAAAAATAAAAATGAAAAATATATAAAATATATTCCCAATTTGAATAAAAAAAAAAACATGCGCAAATTAAACCTGTTTTTTGCATATTTTTGCATATATGTTTTTTGCATTTATTACAGTAATAAAAAATTAAATAAAATTTGGGGTGGGGTGGGGGTGTGCTCTAATTGTCCTAAAAAAAAAACATTAAAGCAAAACATGTTTAAATTATAAAAAAAAGGCCTAATTCACTTTTCAAAAATGTAATTTAATTTTTCCTATGCTTTTAGAGTAAATATGATCTGGAAATGATTCACGAGCACCAATCAATAAGTTTTGCCATAATTATCAATATGCTTTTAAACATCTATCCAAAAAGTAAAATATTTTACTTTTAACTTTGAAGATATTTATACTTTTGACCATATGTGAACTGTTTTGGATGTTTAATTTGGAAATTACAGACTCTGTAAACTAGTGGAACAGTAGCATGAAATGCAGTGGTGTGTTTTTCCATAGTCTCTTTATTACTCATGAAGTAAAACGGCAAATTAAGGCAATTATATTTTATAAGTCCGAGTCTGAATGCAGTTTCCAAATCCTCTGTACGGTGTCAGATTTCAGACTCTTTGTTGCTGCCCTTTGCATGTTTGGTTCCACCCTGGAAAAGAAAGTTTCGACAGATTACTCCTGGAAGTGTGTTTTACTCGAGTATCACTGGAACCACCGAGACTCACTCATTTTAGGACACTTGCTTTTTAAGGTCTAAATGAAATCCAAATCTTCCTTTTTCACTATTTCCCAAAACTTGCAAGAGTTATTCGTATCCATTGACGTTTAGAACAGTTCTTGCAATCAAGCGTTCACAGAGTGAGTTAATCAATAGTACTGTTTGTAAATTCCCACAGGTCAGCAGCAGGGTCAAGATGGGGTCAAAGTTCAGTCCACCCCAGTGACGGTCACTGTGGGCAACATCAGCAGCACGACCCTGAACGCAGTGAGCCCAGACCAGATGGGGCAGGTCCAAAGCCCGTCGGACCAGGAGGGTCAGCCCAGCAAGAGGCTGCGCAGGGTGGCCTGCTCCTGCCCGAACTGCAGGGATGGAGAGGGGAGGTACGGAAGACAATAAAAACAGGGAACAAGGAAAGGAGTGTAAAATGAGAGGGTTAAAGCGTAACTCTCGCCAAAATGCAACCTAGGGTCTTTTTGTGAATCTACCCGAGGCAAACTTTCGTTTAAAAGCACAATTAGACTGGAAACGCCACTTTTAAGTTTGACCGTATTTTCGTTTTCGGTCAAATTGCCTTTTGAATGGGAGTAAATAGGACACT
Source organism: Rutilus rutilus (assembly GCF_951802725.1). Classification (NCBI taxonomy): domain Eukaryota; kingdom Metazoa; phylum Chordata; class Actinopteri; order Cypriniformes; family Leuciscidae; genus Rutilus; species Rutilus rutilus. Next base: position 37,752,798 of record NC_140216.1, on the reverse strand, counting down.
TCTATGATTGCATCCTAATCGCTACGCTAAGAAGGCTCGACACAGCATGAAACTTTGCTGGAAGTGTCACCAGGGGCTCTACACATGAACTCCAGCATTGAGGATATTGTGTGTGTACACAGAGTTCACTAAAAAGAAAGATTATTCTTGTTGTTTCCGGCCGCCGGCATTTTGTCAGTCAAAAATAGTCGATCTCCGAATGCAACTTAACTGGGAGGAGAGTAAAGATGGAAAGCTCCTAAAGCTCAGTTCCATATAAATTCACGGATAATTTGTAGGGCTGGACCCGAATATTCGAATAATCGTTCGGTGGGTTGGTATTCGATTTGAAAATTTGACATTCGAATATTCTTTTTTTTTTTTCGTTTTTTTTTTTTGCACACCTGGGATCCCTCGTGAAACGGTTCTCATTCGCGCTTGAATAAGGCCGGCGACTCACTGGCTGCGTGGCGTGTCCGTTTTTATTTCGGCTCCCATGTTAACAGGTTGGAGTTTGCACACTGCCTGTGTAAAACACGCGTCTCAGGCGCGGCTCGAGCCACGCGGAAAATGCGTGCATGCTAGAAATAGAACCGACGCTCCAGCAATGGGAGTGTTCTCTGGCTAGAGCGCAGAACAGCGGAGTGTGTATGGACCGAAGTGCATGCCTGAGCTTGTGTTTTGGGTTAAGCTGCGTTGCTTTGACATTGTGGAAAATAGAATAATAGAAACAAAATGTATTAGACTTTTTACCTGTTATTATCAATGTAAATTAATCTCGTTTTTAATTTAACTTAATTTCGTTTTTCTTTATTTAAATTTCGTTTTTTCTTTATTTAAATATATATATATTTTTTTTTTTTACCCTTTACTGTGTCAGTAATTTGTTAGTCAGAAAAATATTAGACTACCTTAAAAGTATTGCCTAATTTAACAGACCTGTGTGTGTGCGTTTTATATCACTAGAGCAGTGTCCGTTTTCGGAGCATAAGCCCCGCCCGCGTGAGGTGCGCCGCTTCTAGTTTACTAAAAGTTTAAATTCTGAATGTCTCGCGTGTCCATCTATATTGCACCAAATGCGACACTGCACTCCCGTGTGAAGTCGATTGGATGAACGGTTCTTGAAATAATAATAATGCAAACGGACAGACAGACACATAGAGATTCCTGCCTTTATTAGAGAGAAGAATAGTGAGTTGTTCAAAATCTTTCTTTTTAGTGAACTCTGTGTACACAAACAATGTTCTCAATGCTGGAGTTCATGTGTAGAGCCCCTGGTGACACTTCCAGCAAAGTTTCATGTTGTGTCGAGCCTTCTTAGTGTTTTAAAAATAGCGATTTTTGATGCTATCATAGTCGTGCCCCAAGCTCTCCCATTCAAAAGGCAATTTGACCGAAAACGAAAATACGGTCAAACTTAAAAGTGGCGTTTCCATCCTAATTGTGCTTTTAAGCGAAAGTTTGCCTCGGGTAGATTCACAAAAAGAGCCTAGGTTGCATTTTGGTGAGAGTTACGCTTTAAAGCAGAGGAACCAAAAGAGATTAAACAGGAGGATTAAAAGAGTTTGAGTGGAAGTTTTTACATACCATTTAGTTTTGGGTTTTCGCTAGCAGTTAAACACAGAAAATGTCTTATTTTGGTAACACTTTACAATAAGGTTCATTAGTTAACTACCTTAGTTAACACGAACTAAGAATTAACAATACTTCTACAGCATTAATTAATCTTTGTTAATATTAATTTCAACATTTACTAATACATTATTAAAATCAAAGGTTGTATTTGTTAACATTAGTGAATGCCCTGTGAGCTAACATGAACAAATAATGAACAGCTGGATTTTTATTAACTAACATTAACAAAGATTAATAAATACAGTAACAAATGTATTGCTCATTGTTAGTTCATGTTAGTTAATACATGAACTAATGTTAACTAATGAGGCCATCCTTAAAAATATTCTTGTTTGCCGTAACCCGACCGACCCTGTCAATTTAGTACCGACCCAATTATTTATTTTTTTTCCCTTTCAGTCCGACCGACTTGCCGGTTGTAAACTTGCGTTAAGACCGACAGATTTTTTTTTAACTCTTCAAACAACTAATACAAATGCAATAAAATAATATTAGTTATTAAGTATTGTGAATATAAATTGCCTAGACCTACATACAAACATAAGCTACGTTCTTTCTTTTAAATAAAAACCCGTGGCGCGTCATCTATGATTATGTTTACACCATTGGTTAACCGTTAACGCATGTCACACTAATGGCTGCAAGCTAAGTTCGCTTCGTTTCATTCACTGTCAATGGTTCGCGCTTGGTAATGATGGCTGCGGCTTTACTCTAAAGATTATTTCATTTTTATATGTTGTTGAATATGGTTTATTAAAAAATAAACATGCGAGAGCGTGTTATAGGCTATATGTCATGTTTTAGTCAGATATGACGACGCTACTGCAACACGCATTGCGGCAGATGAGAAGCTGAGCATCAACGTGCAAACTATCGCAAATCAAAGTGAAAGTAAGTCGCTGACGCTTAACACACAATCATCATCATTAAATGTAAAGAAACGAAATGATCTTACCAGGGCTGTTTCCGCTTTCTCTTATTGCGGGCTTTGATTCAGAAATTTTAGCTGATGATAAATAAAATAATGTAGTCATAACTGTTGCTTTCGGTGACGTGCACTCCATTAAATCTACATATAGCGGTAATTGAAGATCGGATTTATATCCGCAAAAAAACAACACACATTTAGCCTATGTAACCAGGTGTAAATGGAATCGTTTTGATAAATCAGATTGCAATCCGATCTGAGAAAACGCATGAAGTGGCCTGGTGTAAACAGCCCTTAGACATAGGTGAAAAATGTCACCTAATGTCACCCGACCCTGATTTTTTTTTTTTTAAATGAAAAAATATATACTTTTTTATATTATTTTTTTTATATATAAAAAAATATAGACCGACCTACCGACCCTTTTTTTCTTTTTTTTTGCTGTTACTGCAAACCAAAATATTTTTAAGGATGGCCTGAACCTTATTGTAAAGTGTTACCGTTTTTCTAGTAGATAAGACTACAAATCTCAAGAGCCTTTTTTAATGGATAAAAAAGTACTTAACTTAATGTTTTTGTGGGTTTTGACAAGGTAAAGCATTTTTGAGCATCAGTTCTGTGTATTCCTCTGTTGGGACAGAAACAACAGCGACCCCTCCAAGAAGAAACAGCACGTGTGTCACATGGAGGGTTGTGGGAAGGTGTACGGCAAGACGTCTCACCTGAGGGCTCACCTGCGCTGGCATACGGGAGAGAGACCGTTCGTCTGCAACTGGATCTTCTGCGGGAAACGCTTCACCAGGAGCGACGAGCTACAGCGGCATCGCAGGACGCACACAGGTGCGCAAACAATCACACACAGGCTGAAACGCACTTCTGCACACACATGCACACAACAGGACGGAAAACATTCACAGGAAACTACAGGCTATATTTCTCAATACTCGTCTGCCATCTTATATCGTCATATTTTTAAACGTTTCATCCCTGTTCACACCTGGTATTAAGAAGTGCGTTGGTCGATTGGATCACAAGTGGACGACTCTAAATACAGGTGTAAACGAGGCCTAAAACGTTTTGAGCTTGTCCACTTTCAGAGGTAGTGGAGAACACGTTCAACCGGATTGCTTTCGTAGTGTAAACGATCATGTGATCGAATGTGTGCAAACAGCCATAAAAGACCTCATACTCTCCGTCTGCTGATCTAATGAGTAAATATTATGGGAAGCGCTCTAGACGTGATTTAAAGGTCCCCTATTATGCAAAATTCACTTTTGCATGCTGTTTGGACATAAATGTGTGTTGGCAGTGTGTGTACACAACCAGCCAATAGTGATAAAAATCCACTCACTCCTTTTTTATTAATCCCCATAAATCATCAGCAGTGTCTCCCAACGACCTGTTTTCAGAATGCGGCTTTAGTGACGTCACTAAGCACAGGCCCCGCCCACGAGTGTTGACAGACACTGCCGTTTCAAAATAGACCCGTTCTGATCGAGTTCACAGCCATAGATGAGAATGTCTCCCAAGCGTTGTAGGTGTTGTGTGGCTGGATGTATTAATCCACATAGCTCTCTCTCTATTTACTCCCGAAATCTGAGGCAGCCGCTGAAGACGAGGTGGAATTATTTTGTTTTTAAAGAAAATGTTCCCTCAACTCTACCGAAATTCGTTTATGTACTTCTTATAACTTACTGTGTTTACTCAGCTCTTACGGTGATTTTCTGAAGTAAAACTGACGCTTCATTTTTTTGTGTGATGTACAATAAACTTTATTAAACTCATCAGTATATGTTTGATCATCATTCGGACCTGATCCGAAACAGCAGACTTGTAGGCTATTAATAATGGATACATACAAGCAGATGACAAATACGTTATAACCGTAATTAAACTACTAAACTATACCTGTTCCATCTCCATACAGCACTCTGACTCTGTAGGCATTATTGTCCGACTCGAAATGAACACCGTTACTGAGAGTTTCTGATATTATCATCAGTGCTGAGAGACTGAGCGCGAGCTTGTGAAGCTCCGCCCCCTGTGCCGTGCAGCAGCAACTTATTTGCGGGCACACACTAAAACAGCGCGTTTTTCTGAGCCCCAAAAAATGACAATTTAAACATGCTGTAAAAAGAGCATGTTTAAATGCTCTCTCTGTGGGGAGAGAGTTGTGGAAGGCCTATACTTCATGTTAAACATAAATAATATCAGCAAAGACAACGTCGGCAGTGTTGACGGAAAAATAGGCTACAGAATATTTCGTTCTGTATTGACAGGTGCAATATTTGAAAATCGATAATATTTTTAATTACATTTATATCTGCATTTATGTCAAAACCTAGAGACTTTCAAACATCAAAATGTTATTATTAATATGTATTCGTGTCAAAATGACATATAAACATCTTTTCCTCTTCTATTTGCCTGGAAACGCTTCCAACACGCTTGCGTGTCGCGTGAAAAATAGGCGTTGGTTCTGTTTCTAGCATGCACACGTTTTCCGCGCGGCTTGAGCCGCACCTGAGATGCGCGTGTCACGCAGGCAGTGTGCGAGCTCTAACCTGTTAACATGGGAGCCGAAATAAAAACGGACACGCCACGCAGCCAGTGTGTCGCCGGCCTAAGGTAGGTGTGCTGCACCCAAGTCCGGCAAACGCCACAGGATGGTTAATTCTACGATGTGATCTTAAATTAGTGGTATTTCCTCGTGAGACGGATACTTTTGTGCGACAAATACGACATTCACCGACATGTCCAAATTCACCGGCTGCCCCTTGTCACCTGCCTCAAAGCCAAAATGTGCCCAAATAGGCGACACAGTATTTGGCTTAGACACTAGATTCGTGGCCATTTTTTGAATAATGTCATTCGGCTAGCGCCGTCAACTGCTATTGCCTATACCACATAAGAGAAGTATCACTACTTGCAATTAAAATCTAACTCCAACTGTTTACGTTATGCTTTTGTCTTTTATGCCTGTGTTGGTGTGTATTTAATTGAACATTATCTGTAAACATCACAAGTACTGAAACCTAGCAGTTAATTAATAATAATCAGACACACACAAAAAATAAATCCCCCATATGTTTAATGGACTGTCCCTCCCTTGCGCAGGAAGCGGGTTTTTTTCTCCAGAAGCCCTTGAACATAGGACTCGCGGAATACAGTAAATTATAAGCAAAGATTAATGTGTTTATAGTTCATATCACACACCATATGCACTCCTGTAACTTTCAGCAAAAAAAAAAAAAAAAAGTGCAGTGATGACCTCACACCGCGGTAGGCATCTCATTAACGCGATATTGCGGTGATGCGGTTATCGTCACACCCCTATGTCCATTAGATCGAAAGATCTGAAAAAGCCTATCCATTTACCTGCCCATAGACCCTCCCCTCAAAGAAATCAGGACAGAAGTGGTTGAAAATGAACAAAAGAGATGGATTAAACACCAGGTGTAAACGGGAAAGTGTCTCTCTCATCAGCTTGTGATCCGATCGACCAAAACGCATCTTAATACCATGTGCAAACAGGGCCTAAGATGACTTTTAGATGAATTAATTCTGGTATTTGCCTTATTCCTGAAGCATACAGCACATGCTTACAATTTGGCCAAAACAAGGTATTTTAGCAGACAGTAGGTTATAATGTTGCTTCCTTTCAGAAAAACATTTGCATCGCGAGCACAAATATGAGGCCTTAAAATGCTGGGACGGCAGCTCAGTAACAGAGCTGAAATGAAAGTGGTTTTTGCTTCATGTCTCATTTGCCATAATATCAATATATATTGTCAATGAGCCACCCTGATCTCTAGCTATCTGTATTGCATTGCCTGTTTTTTCTTGCTCTGATGTGAATAAACCAACGACTGTCTCCGTCCCGATCAGGTGAGAAGAGGTTCGAGTGTCCGGAATGTTCCAAGAGGTTCATGCGCAGCGACCACCTTTCAAAGCACATCAAAACCCACCAGAACAAAAAAGGTGGGGCGGCACTTACCATCATCACCACAGATGAAATGGAGGAAGAGGTGGACGAGGTCCTGGGCTCGCCGAGGATCGTCACCGTGGCGTCGCTCTCGCAGGATTCGAACCCGGCCACGCCCACGACTTCAAACAATTTAGAGGAGGAGTTCGAGTAGTTTTCCCTCCGAATATTATCGTCTAAAAAGCACCACGATATTGTTTGTTCTTTTGTTGATATGTTGATTTGTTTATGTTCGTCATTCTTTTTCTATTGACGATGGACAGCTGTTTGAGCGTACTCGATTTTTCACATGGAAGTTTAATACTATCAAATATTATGACAAAGAATAATCTAAAAGGAAATATGGAAATAGTATGAGCTGTTGAGAGACATAACACGCGCGTTGAACGAAGACGCTTCGAGTAGCACAAGAAGTACTAAAGTTCCCAGACGCTCCTGAAGATGTCGCTATGCACAAAAATGATATTTATCTGTTTTCACAGTGCTTACGGATTAAATATACAGTCGGGGATGAGAATCTTGGAGCTTCACGCATTGGTCTGCGGTTTTGCGTACGATCAGGCTAGAAAGATGAGCAGCGAACAGACCTTTAGTACACGTTTCGAGCCTCAGCACAAGCTTGAAGAGCGACGGCGTCTGTGATTGGAGCGCGTTGCAGAGCGTCAGCCAATCACAGCCTCGCGTACAGAAGACGTATGATTCAGCGTGTGTTGATTATCAGCAGTCAAACTTTTATGTAGGAGAAATGAGATTATAGAGACGGGCTATATAAAGAAAAGCACATTAGATTTACAAATAATGCATTCCAGTTACGATTTCTTTAGAAAAAAAAAAAAGAGAAAGGAAAAGAAGTAGAAGAAAAAAAACAAAAAACAATCTAGCTTTCTAAGACATGCTATGTTAAATGAAGGCAATACTATAAAGACAATCTTTGTAAAACCATGTTTACATTACTGAGGGGTAGAAAAGGTTTAAGAAAAACACCTAGAGAAGTTCTCTCTTATCTCAAGTCATATAAACTGTACTCTGATGCCTTAAAAACACTGCAGTACCACTACGTTACGGCTGGGTAGGGGGACGTGGCGCAAACACATTCGTGTGCAGCAGTGCCCAGGTGACCGCGTTAATCTTTTTATACACGATGGCGAACACTGTGGCCAGGGAACGAGCGCGATGATCCGCTTCAGCCCTCGTCCGCCCAGGTAAAGATCCTCCCGACCCGTTAATGTGTCCTCCTGTCGCCCGATGACTTCAGTGCGCTCTCCAAAGAGATTTGACCCTGTTACGTGCGCCCAATCCCCTCCAAACCCTCCCTTTGGACCGGTACGGGACGTCTCCAGGTCACGGAAACCACGAAGCCACTTAGATGAGTTTGATGTTCAGAAATCTGTGGTGTGGCGTTCTTCTTCGTGAGGTTTATGTTCTCCCGCTCTCGTTTTAGTTTGGTCTGTTTTCATTTCAAACCCATTTTTGGTTCTCACACAACACGAGTACATGCCACCTGTGTGAGTGTGTTTGTGTGTCTAATTTATTATTTATCCTTCTATTAGTATTTGCTAATGTGTATTGTGCGCTGTTAATGCAGTTATGACGTGCTGCATGGTTCATTTCCTCTAACGATCTCTATTTAGTAACGATTTGCTATTTCTAAACGTGGTCCTTTTAGAAGTAAAACCATGGCTTTTAATTTATCTGAAGTTTCCCACCATGACGTGTTTCAAATGGAGAAAAAAAAAAAAAGTTTAAAAAGAAATGGTTGAAACCAAACAATTATAAATAGATGTTTTTGGTAATATTTTCTGTGGCGAGCGATTTTCTTTAATCTTTTCTAGTGACACCTCATTTGTAAATCATTTTTCTAAGATGTTCCTTTGTCCTCATGGCATTTGATAATGAATTTTTTTGCCAGGTTAGCCTGAAAGGCTGCAGTTTATTGATATTTTTAAAATAACTTTGTACAAACGTGTTATGTTAATGGGTAAAAAAAAACAAAAAAGAGGAAAAAGAAAAAAATCTTTGCCTGCATAACACTTGAAATTAAAGTGAGTAATTCTGTCTTAAATATTCCATGTCTATGTCAAATTCTTTATTTCAGTCTGTGGTTTTATTCACATCATGAGCTTTGACCGAACGTAACCTGACTTGCAGTCTTCCTTTCTTGGTAACGCTTTACACCACACCAGGGTTAATATTAGCTAACTAAATAATTTCTTAGTTAATGTTAAATTCAGCGTTTACTAATACATTATTATGTTAGGACCTGAGCTAACATGATGGATGATTGTATTTTAAAGCAATAAGACCCAAGAAGCTGTGGTTATTTCATAGCCAGAAAGGTTTCGTAAGATAATTCTAATAATAATAATGATTCCGCTAAGAAATGTAGTTACTAGCAATGTTTAGCTGAATGCTTGCCAAGAAACATGGTAATAAAGCAGAAATACCGAAGTAATGACGTCACAAGTGCGAGTATTCGAATTTCGAACTCAATATATTCGGCTTCGAACGCGGCTCAAGTACTCAGGATCAAGGACAGTACCTCCATTTTGTAATTATTGACTAGCATTAGCAAAGATGAATAAATAGTCTAACAATTGTACTGCTCATTGTTGTTTAATTTATTAACTGTAAAAGAGTTACCTGTTTCTTTAATAAGTCTGTTAAGTTAATAATGTTACTAGTGCTCTTATTTTGTATTATACATTTGAATAAACTCGATTCAAAAACACAGTTGTTTTAGCTAAAGTACGGCATGTCACGCAGCGCTGATTGACAGGTCATGTGACGCTATACCGACGTCATTCTGAATCTGATCACCTGAAGTTCGTCTCTGAGGATCTGTCGAGTGGTGAAGTCGGTGACAGGAGGGCAGGAGTGAGGAGGATGAGGATGATGATGATGTGTGGAGGTGGTTTCATGTGGGCAGGGGGGCGGATCTCTTTTGTTCTTTTCTTCATTTGATTGACAGCTCTGTACCTGCAGTGCGCCAGAAAAGGGGAGCTTTTATCCACTTCAACAGCTGCTGTGTGTGTGTGTCATACACTCAGTCTGCATCGAGACAGTAACCTGTCTCTCTACAAAAAATGTTCATGACATGTCTCACCTGGTTTATGTTAATATTTCATACTGTAGGATAAACAGATAATGAGATTCATAGATTCTCTGGTTGGCAATTCATGCCTCTCAGTCTCAGCATATAGACAGGTTTGCAAAAAAAAAAATCCATCCATCCATAACAGATAAAAATGTTGAATAGCCAAAGAAGAGCTTTAAAAAATGTTTTTTTTGTTTTTTTTAAATGAAAACTTTAACTTAGGATTTGCCCATTCATTTTGATGAATGGATTCATCTGTTGTATCTGTGCTTAATATAATTGGTCCTTGTCAATTTTAGGCAAATAAATGTTTATGATATTTAATGTAGGAAGTAAGGCTTTGGATGCCATCTATTATACACTTTACTCCATTCATATACACTCAAACTAAACCAGAGAGACAGGAAACAGACAGAATTTTTATATATATATAGTTTGTGCCAAAATTAAAACAAAATATGTCTCTTATCTTCTAACTCTTTATCATTAAACATCATGATTTTGTTTAAAAAACTGAAATACTTTATTTCACAACATAAAAAAGACCATGTAAAAATGTGAAATAAAAGGACCTTTATTAAAACTAATTTCCAAAAAGTTTCCAGAGAGAAATTGTGCAAATAAGAGAGCGTTCAGTAATGTTACAAGCTTTTATGATGTCTCTGTTTAATATGCAAGAGAACAGTGCGATTCATAAAATCAAAAATAAAATCAGAAGAAGCTCAGTATAACATCGTGAAGTATAAAAGAAACTCCTGATTTGCATATCCGTGCTGAACACGTGTTAAACCGTCAGTGTTTCCAGGCCAAACTTTAAAAGTGTCAG